>NC_081408.1:58311113-58611113 GCF_030272615.1 Cryptomeria japonica
CACTAGGATTGACATGATTGATTTGATTGGATGTAGGAGTACTTACCCCAGATTGAGTCTAGAGAGTGATTCCATGTGACACAGTGGTTACAGACAGATTTGACTACTAAGGACCTCACCACGATCAAGAAAATGGAATTGAGACACATTATGTATATGCCTAAGATTTGGGCAAACACAAGATTGTTAATTGCTTTGGTAAAAAGATGGTCCCATGGGGTCTATAGGAGGGGACAAACGAGATGGTCCAGGGGCTAGTTCTTTGGGAACTCAGATTCCTTTAAGGCCTACTGGCTCCGAGGGAGGGTCTTCATCGCAGATTTCTTGCATCCCATTTTGTATGAGTTTTTGTATGATGATGTAGACACCTACAGGTGATTTTGTAGCCATATGAGATTTTCAACATCATTGTATTAGGACACATTATTTTTTGATATATATATATATATGAGATGATCCATCCTTGCAGTAGCTATATGCATGTGTTCCTATGTAATGTTTCTATAGATGTTTTATGATGATATGATATGATGCTTATGATATGGATGCAAATATGTACATGATGAAATGAAATATATTTTTGTTCCTTTATGCTTTTCATGATGCAAATGTGAATGTACTAAATGTAGATGGATGTGTGATAATGATATGATTATTTATAAGATGAGATGCATGATGTGTATATGATATGCTAATCAGTGGTGTGTGCAAGAAGTGATGCAATTATGATATCTATATGCATGTGTATTATGTGCTAACATGTAATTATGTAGGTGAAAGCTACATGAAATGTAGATATTTTTGGTGTGTCATTATACTCACTCATATGATAGTGGGCTACACAAACTCAAGGAAGGACGATGGAGATCAATCACAAAAGGGGGATGAAAGGTAGAAGATATGGAAATGAAAGAGCTTCTTGTGGTTTATCATCATTGAGCTTTATTATGGAAAATAAGATATGACAATCGAGGTATAGGTTCGACCTAGAAATTCATTGTACCCGTTTGCATGGAGATCAGACAGTCGCAAACAAGGAATGCCCTAGTTCACACTAGACTCACAACATCCTCATATCATTGGACAAGTCATAGCATTACTAAGAGACAATCCACAGACAACAAAATAATAGTATGAATCATATCTCATCCTTGCCTTTCTAGTCAAAGACATCATGGAGATAGAATCTCTAGTCAGAGACATCTCAGAAAAGGTAAAAGACATGTCACCAAAAGATTAAAAAAAAAAAAACAAGACTTGACACCAACATACAATGAAATCTTCAATTTATTTGTGTTCCTTGCCACACATATTAACATGTTTAATTTGGTCATAATGTTGTCATCTTGATAAAGGACAGATAATGCTATAAACCATGTTGTTGCCAAAGTCTGCTAAAAGATTTGATTTGTTGAAAGCCCGCTGCTACTTGTGTCTCATCTGAAATTGACTGAATCCATGAAACTGATACTTTATTGTGAAGAAGATTGGAGCTTTATTGCAGATTGGCGATGCAAATGACTTTTATTATGGATTGTGTGCAACAAGGAGGAACGAAAAGATGATGCTCCTCAAAACATGCGATGCTCAGGGTATCACTTCCATCACTAGATTTAGTATTTTGCCCCAGTTACAGATTGGACCTGATTTACTATGAAAGAAAAGGGCAAAAAGAGAGGTTTATTGTGAATTGCTAACCAATCTTAGGTAGATCAATAACAAGCCATGATGAGAATGGGTAAATTATTATGGATGGATAGGCTACGAGTGTGTGCAAAATTAAAGTATAAGATTTGAATCTTGAAGGTGGGAGGAGCAATGTCACTACACATGGCGTCAATAACCCAATTTTCACCATAGTACTTGCCCAGGGCACCACTAAAGTTGTTTTCACCATTGGACGAATTTATTTATCTTTACACTTTTTTTTTTCTTTTTTTTTTGTCACAAGGTGCTTGCTTGCCAGGTTTTCACCAAATGACGATTTTTTTATTTTTATGGTTTTTTTGTATTTTTGATATTTTTTTTGTATTTTGGAATTAGGATATTCTGAAGAGCTATGTGTAAAACCTGTGAAGGTGCATGTTGTTGATATGATCCTCCAAAGGTTCTCCATCTGGTGTTGAGAGCAGATATGCACCTGATCCATAGATTGTTATGAAGACATAAGGACCAAGCCAATTGGGCTCAAACTTGCCCTTCTTCTCTCTATCTTGCTGATTCTTAGGATTTTCTCTGAGAACTAAGTCACCCACATCAAATGTGTGAGGATTTACCTTATGATTGTAGCTTCGACATTCCCTGACTAAATGATATGTTGCTCCCTTGATTGTCTTCCTTGATGAAGGAAATAAGGTAGAATTACTAATGTGTGAACTACGTAGGCCCATATGCATGTCACTTAAAGAAGTTTGGGCATCCCTGATAACAATCCCTCAAGGAAGCTCCATTAAAGGTCCATGATGTATCACCAAAAGGGAAGGGATGTACGAAACAAGTGGATGAGTGATGAAGGCTTATGATAGCGAAAAGAAGTGAAAGTATCATGACACGATGGAGACTTAGGATCAACAAATATGATTTTTGACTTAAAATTATAGAACTTTTGCCCCCAGTTATTTTGATATCAGGGGATAGGATTTTTATCCTTGACCTTGATTTTTTTAGAGCAATAGATTTTGATTTTGATTTGGACTAAAGGCATTTTCCTTATTTTTGACTTTTAGATTTTTCTTTTGATAGCTTAAGTTTGTATCCCCAATGAGTAAGGGATTTTTTTATTCTTGTTGATCCAAGTCTGGGAGAGGAGTGGAAATAGAATGAACAAATGAAATGGTAAAACTATGTGAGTTTTGTAAACACTCTTAGGACTATTGATATCAAGAGCTACTTGCACCACTAGAGGATATTTGTATTCAAACTTAGTAGCCACAACACTAGGTGGTTCACACCCAATTCCTTGAAAATTATTTATAGATTGTTCTTTTCGACTGAATACCTTAGGAGATAGTGGGATTTTTTTTCATGAAAGATATATTCACCACATCCCAGGTCTTTAATATTGAACTTTTCTTTGATCTCTGTTTGTTTGGATGTAGAAGCTTTCAATTATTCAGGATCAACATATGATTATCGATAATTTGGAGGAATTGATTATGTGTCGCATTTATTTTTTGTTATTGATGTCAACACTAGCTATTTTGGTTGTTTACCAGTTTCTAGTTGGTTCCGGTAGAGTGGTTGGATTTTGATTTGGCATGCTCTAGCATGCTTTGGTTTGTGGGATTGGTTTAGATTGGTCATTCATGTGTTCTTGATGCATATCACGATCATTTGGTTTGATATTTGATGACTCCGATGCTATCATTTGTTCTAGTAAGCCTTTTGGTCACTGGTAAGGGTTTTATCCGCAGAGCTTTGTTGAAGATATTTTGATGCACTTGATAAGTGGTGTTGATCTGGCTTCTAGATGGCCTTCGGGATGTTGTTGGTTATCTTGTTTGTGTTCCTATTGATTGGTGTTGTTGATTTGGTTTATGGCAACCTATTTTTGGTTTGGTGTTATCTAGGTTATGGACCGGTTTATGTAACATGTTAGTGGATGATCATGATGCATTACCAGAAGGATTTATTGATTGGATTATATTGTTTTGGTCCCAGGCTGAATTGGATGATCATTGGATTGCATGCTTATGTTGTAAATTCATTGTATTATCTTTTAGGTGGTCGACTTAATTGTTTCGGTCTCAGGTTGGTATATATTATGTAAGATCTCTTTGTATTTCATGGGTAATGGGATGGCTATGCGATTATCTGTGTGTGAATAATGTTGTAATCATATGCAAAAGTTTTGGCTAATCAAAGGTGATTGAATTAGGTTTGCAAGACAGGTTTAAGACCTTTGATACTGAGCTTAACTAGAACTGTACTCAGCCATAGGAGATGCTATCTTTGCAGTTCATTTCTCTTTCTAGATTGTAGTCTAGATTTATTTTGTAGTCAGTGAGGCTCATTTTATGATGGGCAATGTGCTCTAGGCTGGTGGCCTTCCTGCATGTGCAGGCTCCTCATTTTGTAATGATAGGCCCCTCATTTTGTAATGACATACTTACTATAGAAGTATTATCTGATTGCATGGGTAGGCTTCCCACCACGGTTTTTCCCTTTATCGGGTTTTCCACGTATAAATCTTGGTGTTATGTGTTATGGATGGATGGTAACAGTTATGTGACTTATTTTTGTGCTTAATTTCTTTATCTTCTATTCCAGTATTTAGTTTATGTGTTCTGGTAATGAGGTTTTGAATGCTTAAAGTTCTATAATCTGTTGACAACTGATTCCACCCCCCCTCGCATCTCATTTGTCATCCAGTTATCTAAGTTGTTTAACAATTGGTATCAAATCTTGGTCCTCTCTGCAAAAGCTTAACCACTTGAGGAAGATCCTATGACATCTAATAGCTCAAGTTCATTAAGTACATCTGCAGCTATTTTTTGGAGAGAAATTCCTAGGATTGATGGAACAAATTACAAGGTATGGAAGATTCGTATGGAGACTCATATGAAATGTCTTGTAAAGGAAATTTGGGAGATCACTAAGAAAGGGGTAACACCTTTTAATCTGGCATCTGGAAATCCTTCTCTGAAAAACTTGGATAAAGAACTTAAGAATGATGGTAGAGCTAGAGAAGCCCTTTTGTGTGCACTTTTTGATCAGCAGATAATGGGACTAACTGACAAATCAACTGCAAAGGCTATATGGGATAAATTGGAGACTCTGAATGAAGGTGACCAGACTATTAAAATTGCTAAACTTGATGGTTATCGGGTGAGGTATGATAACCTAAAGTTGAAAGGATTACTACTTTTATGGAAAGAGTCAATGAGATTGGCATGGGAATTCAATGTTGTAGTGGATCTCCGAGTGAAGATGAAATAGTTTCTAATGTATTGAGAGCTTCTCAACTGGTCTATAAGATGAAGGCTACTGCAATTAATGAGTTGAGAACTATGGAAAACACCTTTATTAATAGGGATACCTTGGTTGGAAAGTTATCTTCTTTTGAGCTTGAGGAATTTGGACCTTCTGGAGTTGGAAAATCTAACCCTTCTTTTCATGAATCTATGTCATCTACCAACAAGAGTGATTGGAAAGCCTTATATGTGAAGAAATTAGAGGATATTGAAGCAATCACCAGCAAGGAGGGACCTCAAAGAGATCAGTCCAAACTGGTCAGCATTAGTTAACACAATGGAAACACATAGATATGATGGAGGCAAATGCAGAACAAATTGTTTTATTTCATGAAATTTTAATTACATCCAACTAGAATCAACCAGGTTACAACATACTGGCACATAGGCCTAGTAGAATAGGTCACATAGGGACCTTGATTTGAAAGATCTATCTTCCAAGCACTATCTATCTGATACCCCTTTATCTCTAAATTGATTGAATACAATACAAAGCATGATTACAAATATATATTGATCCAAAGGATTAGGTCGGCCCAAAAGGATCAAAACCCTAATGTGCAGAAATTAATGAGGTCGGCCTTCGAAAAATCCCAAAGGATGAAACATAGAAGGTCAGCCACACATTAAGAAATATTGAGATCAATGTCCAAGGCTTTGCAAGCATCAGAATGAGTTATGGTAGATCACCATAATAGGTCTCAAGCAACGAGTAAAAAGAATCGTCAAAGAAAACCGGTAGTGATAACTTGTCGAAAAGTGATCCAAATGAGATGCAATTAGAAAGAAAGCAAGGTGATTAGGTCTTCAAGAAGAATCCAACTTCACAGGAAGCTGGTGTGACAAAACTGGGACACACAAAAAGGAAAATTGAAATTGCAAACAAAAAAGAAAACATTTTTGGTTGATGCAAGATTGCTAGATGAACCGGGGATTCTCTTGCATCAAATATCTGAGGTTAATAGAAAGTGAGCCTCTCACTTTGTTGGAGTTAGAGCAATACCAAGGCAGTCTACCTCTACCTAAGAAATCCAAGACGAGTCTTCCACTGGTATGTTCTTCCACTTCACAAGGTATTCTTTGTACTGACTTCTTCGGGTACTACACCTGATCCTACTATCCAAAATCTCTTCAATCTGATCTGGTTCCTTCTAGGAAAATTGTTTCTCCAAGTCTGCAATACAGTCCTCACTAAATTCTGGTTCATGGTACTCATGAAGATCTGCAATGTTGAATATAGGTGAAATATTTAGACTATCTGGTAACTCCACTTCATATGCATTTCCAGAACTGAACTTTCTCAAGATCTTATAGGGTCCAAACTTCTTCATCTGTAACTCATTATAAGACCCAACTGGGAATCTCTCTTTTCTCAAATAGACCATCACTTCACTGCCAACCTCAAATTCCTTATGTCTCCTCTTCTCATATGCCTTCTCCTTGTATTTTCTATTCATGTCTTCCAAATGTTGTTTAACCTGAATGTGCAATGTTGCCATGTGACCAGCAAATTCTTCTGCTTCTAAACTCTTCTAGTCCTCATTGCTAATGTCTCTCAATTCTGTTATTGCTTAAGGATGCACTCCGATAACAATCTCAAAAGGTATTTTTTTGGTACTTCTATTCATTGAATTGTTATAGGCAAACTCTGCTTGTGCAAGTGTCAAATCCCAACTTCCAGTTTTATCTCCTACTAAACATCTCAACAAGTTTCCAAACTCCAGTTAACTACTTTTGTCTATCCATCAGTCTGTGGGTGAAAATTAGAACTAAACTTCAAATCCGTCTTCATCTTCTTCCAAAGTGTTCTCCAAAAATAGCCAACAAAATTAGTGTCTCTATCTGAAACTATGCTCTTAGGTAATCCATGCAATCTTACCACTTCCTTGAAAAATAGGTCTTCTATATGCAATGAATCCGATGTCTTCTTACAAGGTATGAAATGAGCCATCTTTAAAAATCCATCCACTACCACAAATATAGAATCATTCCCCCTCGGTGTCTTAGGTAAGCCAAGTACAAAATCCATATTTATATCCTCTCAAGGTCTTATAGGTACCGTCAAAGGTTTATACAATCCTGCATTCTGACTACTACCTTTTGGAACTTGACAAACTCTACAACTTTGTACATATCTCTTAACATCTTTATGAATCTGGGGCCAAAAGTACTACTCACTTACCAATGCAATTGTTTTATCAATTTCAAAGTGTCCAGCTAAACATCCACTATGCTTCTCTTTTATTAGTTTCTCTCTCATGGAACTTTTAGGTATGCACAACTGAACTCCCTTAAATAACATCCCATCCTAAATGAAGTAATCCAACCATTTTCTCCTATCAACCATAACCGTTTCTCTACAAGCTTTCCAAGGTTCTGCAAAATCTAGGTCTTCATCATACAAGGTCTTCAAATCCTCAAAACCTAATACTGTCACTCTCATCTCTGTCAACAAATTCCTTCTCCTACTCAATGCATCAACAAATTTGTTAGATTTTCCACTTCTATATTTCAACACAAAGGTGTAACTCTGCAAGAACTCTACCCATCTCATATGTCTCTGATTAAACTTACTCTGACTGCTCAAATATTGCAAATCTTGATGATTTATATACAACAAAAACTCCTTAGGTAGCAAGTAATGTCTCCATTTCTTCAAGGCTTGAATTATGGCATAAAATTCCTGATCATATACTGAATATCTCTTTTGGGCATCATTCTATTTCTCATTGAAATATGCTATTGCTCTCCTTTCTTGACTTAGAACTACTCCTATTGTTGTTCCACTTGCATCACAATCTACTTGAAATACCTTATTGAAATCCAATAAAGCCAACACAGGATGCTCAGTCACTTTTGCTTCAACAACTTGAAACTTTTGTTTTCTCTGATGGTCCACTTGAACTCTTTCCTATCTCCCCTCATGGTCTCGGTCATAGGATTACAAATTGAACTTAAATTTCTGATAAACTTCCGGTAAAAACTAGCCAATCCATGAAATGATCTTACCTCTTGAATGCTTTCTAGTGTAAGCCACTCAACAATGGCTTTCACTTTCTCCAGGTCCATCTTCAAACCATCCTCAGATACCACAAAGCCCAAATAGACTAATCCATCCCTCATGAAAGTGCACTTCTTGATATTGATCAGTAACTTTTCTTCCCTCAATCTTTGTAAAACTTGCCTTAACTGCCATAAATGTTCCTTTTTTGTTTTATTGAAAATCAGAATGTCATCCAAGTATACAATAACAAACTTACCCAAGAATTTCTTCAAAACCTCATTCATCAGCCTCATGAAAGTACTCGGTGCATTAGTCAGTCCAAAAGGCATCACCAACCATTCATATAATCCTTCATTGGTCTTAAATGCAGTCTTCCATTCACTACCTTCTCTGATCCTGATCTGATGATATCCACTCTTCAAATATATCTTTATAAAGTACATCACTCCACTCAAACAGTCCATTATGTCATCCATCCTAGGCAAGGGAAACCGGTATTTCACTTATCTTGTTTATTGCTCTTGAATCAGTACACATCCTCCATTCTCCATTCTTCTTAGGTGCTAATACTATTGGTACTGCACAAGGGCTCAAACTTTCCCTAGTCAAACCTTTCTCTTCAATAGCTCCTGCACTTTTCTATTCAATTCTTCATTCTTTATCGGTGTTAATTAATGAACAGCTTTGTTAGGCAAACTGGCTCCGAGAACTAAGTCCATGCAATGACTAATACTTCTAACAAGTGGCAATCCATCAGGTACATTATCTGAAATGATGTCCTCATATTCTGTTAGCAAATCTCTTATCTTTTTTAGGTGTTCTCCTTCTAGTTCTAGTCTCTCATTCCTCTTAGGAATTAAAGAAAAACATACATTCTCATGTCTCAGTCCATCTATGAACTTCCTTCCATCTACAAGACAGATTCTAGTATTTGTACAAACTTCATTCTTCAAAAGTTCCTCCAAAGGCAACAAGGTTTTCTTTATCCCATTGGCCACAATAGTGTATGTATTCTTCCTTCCATCATGTATTGCCTGTCTATCAAACTGCCAAGGTCTTCCCAACAAAAGATGAAAAATATCCATAGGCATAATATCACACAAAACTTCATCATAATAATTCTCAATTTTCAATTTTACTAAGCACTGTTCACTTACTAACAGCTTATGTTTATCCTAAATCCATGCTATCTGGTAAGGCTTAGGGTATTTCAATCACTCCAATTTCAACTTATTCACCATCTCTTCTGAAACAAGATTATCCAAAATACCACTATCAATAATAACTTTACAACACTTACCAGATACCTTACATCTGGTCTCAGATAGGTTCTTCCTTTGTAAGGGTTATTTATCTTCTCCCGTATGACACAAAGATCTCCTCATCATCAATAGTTCTCCATCTTCTGGTTTATTGTTCGATCCTGTGGGGTTCTCTTCCACCACTACCTCTCTTTTGGTAGTCTCTGACTTCTTACATTCAAATGCATAGTGTCCTTCTCCTCCACATTTAAAATACGTTCCTCTGAATGTCCTTTTGTCGTGTCTTTCAAAGTTCTCATTCTGGTAACCATCCGGTTCTCTCCTCTGGTAGAAAATTCTATCATCCTTCTGGTATGAACTACCTTCTTTGCTTACTTCTTTGTCCTTGTTCTGATCTATACTGGTTCCTCTTCCTCTAGTGTATCCTCTTCCTACTTGAAATCTTCCTCCGTTAAACCTTCCACCTCTACCTTTCTGTCTATGCTCATGCCTTTTATTTAATTTCTCTTCAACCTTTATTGGATACTGATAAGCCTCTTTAACACTCTCTAATTTGATCATACTAAGTTCATCTTGTATAGACATCTGCAATCCATTCAAATATCTTGCAATTTGTTCAATTTCATCATCAACATGTCTGGATCTGATGCTCAACTTGTAAAATGTTTTGGTGTACTCCTTCACACTAGTTTCTTTCTGTCTCAAGTTCTGCAACTTCCCGAACAGATCTACTTGATAATTTTTCTAGAAAAACTTTGATTTTAACATAGCAATCATCCTACCCCAAGTCTTAATCTTTTCTTTACCTCTCCTTTGCCTATCAACTTGCAAGTGCTCTGACCAAAGAGATGCGTGACCCTTCAATCGGGTACATGCATACTTCACCTTCCTCTCTTCTGTAGTGTTTTCAAAGTCAAAATATTTCTCCATCTCCAAGATCCAATCCAAAAATTCATCTTAATCTAAATTCCCATCATATTCTGGTGGGGTAAAATAAGGTTTAGTGTTTGCCCTACTCAAAACCCTTAAAAACTTTTCCTCCTTCGGATCAACTGCTGGTAGGTTTACTTGTTCTATCAGGGCTTCTTCTCCTTCATCTTTTCTCACATCCTCAACATGTCGCCCTCTTCTCTGGGCTATCTCCATGGCTTCTAATAGGGCTACTATTCCTCACAACATCTCCATTACAGTAGGGTCTACATTCGCACGTGCTCCACCATTCCTAGTTCCTCTTCGCACCATCGATTCATGCTAGTCCTCTGCAATTGTAGGTTGGATCCTCAATCTATCACCCTGCATCAAAATTTAGGAACACGCAACATCTAAAATGAACTTCCCTCTAATACCACTTGAAGTAGTCACCAGCGAGGAGGGACCTCAAAGAGATTAGTCCAAACCGGCTAGCAAGAGTTAACACAACAGAAACACAAATATATGATGGAGGCAAATGTAGAACAAATTATTTTATTGCATGAAAAGTTAATTACATCCAACTGGCATCAACCGGGTTACAACATACTGGCACACAGGTCTGGTAGAATAGGTCACATAGGGACCTTGAGTCGAAAGATCTATCTTCCAAGCACTATCTATCTGATACCCCTTTATCTCTGAATTGATTGACTATAATGCAAATCATGATTACAAATATATATATATATATATATATATATATATATATTGATCCAAAGGATCAGGTTGGCCCAAAAGGATCAAAACCCTAACATGCAAAAATGAATGAGGTCGGCCTGTGAAAAATCCTAAAGGATGAAACATATAAGGTTGGCCACACATTAAGAAACATCAAGATGAACATCCAAGGCTCTACAAGCATTGGAATGAGTTTCAGTAGATCACTAGAATAGGTCTCAGGAAACTGATAACAAGAACTGTCAAGGAAAACCGGTAGCGATAACTTATTGGAAAGTGATCCAAATGAGATGTGGTTAGAAAGCAAGTAGGGTGATCAGGTCTTCAAGAAGAATCCAACTCCATAGGAAGCTGGTGTGCCAAACTCGAGACACATAGAAAGGAAAACTAAAACTACAAACAAAAAAGAAAATGTTTTTGGTTGATGCAAGATTGCTATGAACCGAGGATGCTCCTGCATCATATATGAAGAAAGAAGATGAAGAGCTTGAGAAACTTGAAGCCTTATTTTCTAGAAGAGTACCTAAAGGAACGACATGAAGTACGTAATAAGGAAAATCACCTTTTAAATGTTTTGCATGTAATAAGATAGGTCATTTTGCATTGAGATGTCCTAGAAGGAATTCAAGATTTGAAGAAAGAGCTAGAAGATATTTTAGGCCTAACCATGAATATCATAACAAACATAAGTATAGGAGAAACAAAGAAAAATCATGCTACTCTATTGATGAGGAAGGTGTGATTGATTCTAATGATGAACCGACAAAATATTCTGCTAGTGGATTCGGCAATGGAAAGGAATGGGTATTCTTGGCTATCAAGGAAGATGATTTGGTACCTAAAGAGAAGGCCCATGCTACTAAAGTTGAAGACAAGGATGAATGGGCGATTGACAGTGGATTCTCACATCATATGACTGATGATAAAAGGAAGTTTCTATCTTTGCAAGAATTTGATGGTGGTCTAGTTAGATTTGGAGATGACAAAGCAGGTATGATGAAGGGAAGAGGAACTATATCATTGGATGGTAAGCGTAATACTGATAATGTCTATTATTTTGAAGGTTTAAGGCATATAATCTTTTTAGTGTAGGACAATTGGTGGATAATAGATTTCAATTACAATTCAAGGATGGAAAATGCAAGATTATCAACAAATCTGGATTGGAGATTGCAACTGGTACTCAAACTAAAGGTAATATCTTTCATTTGAACACCAATGAGAAGACATGTTTGATTGCACAGATTGATGAGAGATGGATATGCCATAAGAGGTTGTGTCATGTGAATTTTGATTTCATTGTAAAGATCAGTTCTACTAACCTCAAGTTAGAGATATACCTAAGATTGTGAAGCCCTATAATTCGGTATGTAAGGAATGTCAAATGGGAAAAAAGGTCAGAAATTATTTTAAGAGTATACAAGATAAATCTAATGATTTTCTTGATCTTAATCATACTGATTTGTGTAGTCCTGCTAGAATCAAAAGTATTCAGGGTGATAGATAGTTTATGCTAGTCATTGATCACTATTCTAGAATGATGTGGGTTACTTTTCTAAGGGAGAAATCTGAAGCATTTTAAAAAATTTAAAATCTTTAAAGATAAAGTTGAGACAGAGATAGGATTGAAGACTAAATTTTCAAGGTTAGATTAGGGTGGATAATTCACATCTGGTGAATTTAACAATTATTGTGAGAAGAATGGGATAAGGAGACAATTATTTGCACCCCAGACACCTCACAAGAATGGGGTTGTGGAAAGGAAGAACAAACCTATCTTGGATGTGGCTAAAACCATGATGATGGAAGCTAATCTGCCTCATGTCTATTGGAGAGAGGCTACAAGCATGGTGGTATACACATTCAATAGAGTTCATATCAAAGGAGACACTGGTAAGACACCTTATGAGTTATGGTTTGGACATGCACCTACAGTTAAGTATTTCATAATCTTTGGTAGTAAATGCTATATCAAAAGAGATGATTCCATTTGAAAGTTTGATCCTAGATGTGATGAACGAATATTTCTTGGTTATTGTAATGAAAGAAAAGCATATAGATGTTATAACAAAAGATTGTAGAGAATTATGGAAAGCACTAATGTCAAGGTGGATGAGAAGAACATAAGTCAAATCATAACTTATGAGAAAGAACCAATAGCATCTACACCAAAATATAATATTGAATGAATTACTCTGATAGTATCAGAAAATTCAACAGTAATTGAAGATCAGGGAAGAGGAAAATAAAATTAGAAGAGTCCTAAGTATGTAAGGTTGAATCATTCAGAAGATCAAATCATTGGTGATAAGAACAAAGGAGTGATGACAAGAAGAAGGTTGGCAGTTGATGAGGTATGTTTAATTTCTCAAGTTTAACCAACATTAGTAATTGAAGCATGTAAAGATGAATATTGGATGAAAGCTATGGAAGAGGAATTAGATTAGATAGAAAAGAATAACACATGAACTTTAGTTACCCGTCCTAAAAATAAGAATGTTATTGGAGCTAAATGGCTTCTTAGGAATAAAATAAATGAAGATGGACAAGTTTAGAGGAATAAGGCTAGATTGGTTTGTAAAGGATATTCTCAGAAGGAAGGAATTGATTATGATGAAACCTTTACACTGGTAGCTAGGATTGAAGCTATGAGATTAATTCTTGCTTATGCTACACATAAGAACTACAAGGTTTATCAGATGGATGTTAAGTGTGCATTTTTGAATGGAGACCTTGAAGAGGAAGTTTACATTGAGAAACCTAATGGGCTTTCACTTTCAGATGACAAAAACATGGTTTGCAGGTTAAATAAAGCTTTATATGGATTGAAACAAGCCCCTAGAGCTTGGTATGGAAGGTTGGATAAATATGTTTTGAAGCTTGGTTTCACTAAAGGTAGCACTGATAGTAATTTATATTATAAGATCATTGATGATGACATATTGATTGTTGAAGCCTTTGTTGATGATATCATTTTTGGAGCTCAAGATAAGTTGCGTATGGAATTCTCTAACAATATGAGGATTGAATTTGAGATGTCTATGATTGGGGAGATGAAATTTTTTATACGTTTGCAGATTACTCAGACTGATAAAGATACTTTCATCTATCAAATTAATTATGCTAGAGAGTTGTTGAAGAAATTTGGCTTGGAAAATTCTAAACCGGTTGGTACTCCTATGGTTACAAGTGTGAAATTAACAAAGAAAGATGAATCGGCATCGGTAAATCCTCCAAGGTAAAAATCTATGATTGGAGGTTTTTTATATTTGACTCAGACTAGATCGGATATAATGAATGCAGTTTGTATTATTTCAAGATATCAAAGTGATCCTAGAGAGAATCATGAGAGTGCAGTGAAAAGGATTTTCAGGTATCTGCAAGCAACAACTAAATAATGTTTGTGGTATCCTCAAAATGATGACTTTACACTATATGCATATACAAAGGCAGATTGGGTTGGAGATGTTGATGACCGAAAGAGCACATCTGGTGGAGCTTTATTTCTTGGAAATAAACTTGTTTCATGGATAAAAAAGAAGCAGTCATGTACTTATTTGTCTATTGTTGAAGTTGAGTATGTTGTTGCTGCTACTAACTGTACACAAGTTCTATGGATGAAGCAAATATTGAAGGATATAAAGGTGGACTGTAATGAACCAATAGTTATTCACTGTGATAACTCTACTGCTATTGATATATTAAAGAATTGAATATTTTAGTCTAAGACAAAGCACATATCTATCAAGTACAACTTTTTGAAGGAGGTGGTGGAAGCAAATGAATTCAAACTGGTTTATGTGAACACTAAAGAGAAAATTGTAGACATCTTCACTAAACATTTACCTAAGGAATCATTTGAGTACTTCAGAGACAGATTGGGGGTTTCTACCCCTACAGTAGAGACATGAATGATGTTGATTGGCATCAGTCTAGTATGCATTATCAAAGTTATTACTCATTCTAGATTGATGTGTTGGTGCTACTACTCAAGAGGAGTAGCCACTTGTATAGTTCAAAGGATTTATGACTTATCTTTGATATATATGTTAAATATTTGGCATTGATGTCAAAGGGGCAAAGATATTCTTGTGAAAAACATAAAGAAAAACATAAGGGGGAGATATATTCATTAGAGGGAGACATCTTCAGAGCCTAACAAAGACATCATTCATAGGGGGAGTTTTGGTCTATTGGTTCAGATCTTCATTGCTATATCATGTGGAGGAGATTGTTGGTTGTTTGACATTTCTAGGCACTTGGATGTTTTTCACATCTAGTGTTGCCATAAATGCCAAAGGGGGAGATTGTTGGTAATTTGGAGGAATTGATTATGTGTTGCATTGATGTTTTGTCATTGATGTCAACACTAGCTATTTTGGTTATTTACTGATTTCCGATTGGTTCTGGTAGAGTGGTTGGATTCTGATCTAGCATGCTTCGGTATGCTTTGGTTTATGGAATTGGTTTGGATTGGTCATCCATGTGTTCCTGATGTGTATAACGATTAGCTAGTTTGGGATTTGGTGAATTAGATGCTATCATTTGTTCTAGTAAGCCTTTTAGTCACCAGTAAGGGTTTCTATTCATAGAGCTTTGTTGAAGATCTTTTGATGCACTTGATAAGTGGTGTTGGTGCAACTTCTAGATGGCCTTCGAGATATTGTTGGTTATCTTATGCATGTTCCTATTGATCGGCATTGTTGATTTGGTTTATGGCAACCTATTTTGGGTCCAGTGTTATCGAGGTTATGGACCGGTTTATGTAACGTGTTGGTGGATGATCTCGATGCATTACCAAATAGAATTATTGATTGGATTATATTGTTTTGGTCCCAGACCAACTTGGATGATCATTGGATTGCAAGCTTATGCTGTAAATTCATTGTATTATCTTTTAGGTGGCCAACCTAATTGTTTAGGTCCTGGGTTGGTATATATTATGTAAGATCTCTTTGTAGATCATGGGTAATGGGATGGTTATGCGATTATTTGTGTGAATAATGATATAATCATATGCAGAAGTTTTGATCAATCAAAGGTGATTGAATTGGGTTTGCAAAAGAGGTTTAAGACCTCTAGTACTAAGCTTAACTAGAACTATACTCAGGCATAGGAGATGTTATCTTTGTAGCTCACTTCTCTTTCCAGATTATAATATGGATTTATTTTGTAGTCAGTGAGGCTCCTTTTGTGATGAGTAGTGCACTCTAGGCTATTGGCCTTCTTGTATGTGTGGGCCCTTCATTTTTTAAGCACACACTTACTGTAGAAATATTATTCGACTGTGGGTAGGCTTCCCACCATGGTTTTTCCCTTTACTGGGTTTTCCATATACAAATCTTGGTGTTATGTGTTATGGATGGATGGTAATAGTTATGTGATTTATGTTTGTGCTTAATTGCTATATCTTCTATTTTGGTATCTAGTTTATATTTTCTAGTAATGAGGTTTTGAATGCTTAAAGTTTTATAATCTATTGATAATTGATTCACCCCCCCACCTCTCAGTTGTCCCTTGGTTATCTGTGTTGTCTAACAATGATGAGGATGGAACGACTTCTCAATTTATTGGGATTGTTATTTCTGATCTAGGTCGCAAGTTATGGAAATATATGAACAGATTCAAATCACCTTTGATAGTCACTTCAAATCCATTGTGTGTGAATTTGACACAATGATGATATGATAAAGGAACAAATCTCATTTCATGAATACATGGACATCCCAGGAGTATATTATATGTGAGCACTAAATCAAGGACTTGATATACCACATCCTTCATCATTGACCCAACTCTGAGAGGTAAGGTGACTGTGCCCTTCGATGTGTTACAAGATAGGGTTGCCATTGCACCAAAAGATCGACCTGTCAATGCCCAATACAACCACTAGACTTATAAAATCCACAGGAGGTTGTTAATGTTAGTTAGATGAGAGGAGGGGGTGAATCAAATAAACTCACAATACAATATATTCATCAGATTCAACCTCAGTAGAACTTACTTGATATGCAAATATGACGATAAATCATTCAAACTCATAAACAGATAAACTTAAAACATCATAACACATTTAACACCAGATTTAACATTGAAACCCAAATAGGGAAAAACCACTGTGGGATTTCGGACCCACAAATAAAATATACTCTTCTAGAGTATGCTCGGTTAAAAGCCAATCCTGTTAAAGATTACATAAACACATTGCTAGATATGACCCGGTCAAGGGATTTCCCTTAGATTTATCAGAATCTTTCACTTTGTTAGACATGACCTTGTCAAAGTATTTCAAACACTCATTCAGAATGTTACCTTGCTAGAGGATTTACAAATAGGACTGTTAGGTCCGCTCGGCTAAGAGATTTCCTATCACTTACAAAAATAAATAACAGTAATAAAATATATCTGCAACTTCATATCTAAAATGTTAAAGAAGAATCTATGTGCTCAAAATAATCTTGTCTTAAGACTTATCTTAATCCTTGCTGGGCTTTTGAATCTGTTCTTTGATCAGATCTTCAATCTTCTATACTCGGTAATCACTTCTGTAGTATCACTACTCTTCTATTTTCCTGCATACTTTGTTCATCAACTTTTCCTTATTTATAAACAATTCCTAACCGCTTAATCTCTTTAATCACATTTCCCATGATTAATCTTAGCCATCAGATCATCAAACTTTGACTAGGTCATTGAATCCTTTGATCTAAAAAATGTTTTATCTCACCTTGAAACTTGTATTCCTTCCTTGGTACTTGAGCTCAGATATGACCGTTCAATCTATGTTGTAGATCTAACTCTTGTATTTTCATTGTTGTAGATCCTCAAAAAACTTCTTGCATAAAATACCAATAATCTATAAATTTTTAGCTCATTGGCATCCTTCATTTAATAATGTATTTATTCATCCAATGCATTTTGTTACTGTTTGGTTGATACTTGGTTAATACTGAACTTTACTTGGTAGACATTCTACCTTCTTTAACCGATATCGATAACCTTGGTGTTTACCGACTAGCTCCTTGCTCAGTAACATAGAACAGTATCAAACCTTTACTCATTCAATTGCTTGAAATCTTTTCTCCTTTTTATTCAGTCTTCAAATACTCATATATAGGATATCACAACAATCAAAATATCATAATCTCATCACTGTCTAACTCTGTAATAGTTGCCCATTGAATAACTTATAACTCCCCTTCGTTTTCACATTCTTTCTGTGTCACTTATGGACATCTTTATACTCATCAAAACATACTCTTTAAGATATGCCAACATCATACTGAATCAAAAAATCAATTGCTTGACATCAATGACAAAATAATATTATTAAGACAGTAATCATCCTTTATCAATCATATCAACAATCTCCAACAACCTTCTCAATATCCTCATATCAACAAACTTATTGAAATGCCAACAGTTAAACCATGTCACGAATCCCTGTCAGGGATGCTAGCCCACTGCCAACAATCCCCCTCCTAGTATCACTCATCATGGTCTTTTTTATTCAAACTTGTGACCAAGCTCTAATACCACTTGTTACAAGCTAGGGTTACCATTGCACCAAAATATAGACCTGTCAATGCCCGATACAACCACTAGACTTATAGAATGCATAGGAGGCTGTTAAACGATGTCACAAATCCCCACGAGGGACACTGGGCCATTGCCAATAGGATGAGAACTCTTCATCATCATATGCCTTTATGGTAATTGCATGTTTAGAATTCATAACTTTTTCAAAATATCCCAATTACTTAATAGTATTCAATGTACAAATGTTCATACCTGCTCCTCTATCTTTCAAGACTCATTTTATTTCATTTTTATGGAGAACGGCTTCAATATGTAGAGGTGCATTATGAGGCTAGGTTATGGATGTATCATCAGATTTTGTGAATGTAAGGCTATGCAGAACAGGAAAGTATCCCACCATGACTTGAAACTGGTCCACATTCATATCAGTGGGTATGGAAGTTTCTCTCAAAGTTTAATCAAGGATGGCCTTATGTGCGAGGGATATGCATAATATCTCAAAGATGGAAATGAGAGCAAGTGTCTTCCCTAGCTGATCTACAAGGACAAACTCATTCTTGGTGGATGATGAGGTTGTGGTCTTGGATGGAATTCTTTGTAAGGTGACTTTACCTTGACGGGTTCTGACATTACATTTGAATTTTTCATTTTTGGAAGATGAGGAAGATGGTTTGATGCCTAGTAGCACCTTCAGAAGTTTTGTCCTTTATGATAATGGTCGAAACATGATTGTCCATTGAAATGTGATTAATTGTAGAATCATAATCATAGGGAATCTTAGTATGGTTGTCTTGATTGCCTATAGTTTTGGATTTTCCCTTTTCATGTTTAGGAAATGGCTCCTTGAACATCGCATGCTCTTGATAGGAGGTGTGACCATCAACTTCTATGTCACCTCTGTCAATGAGATCCCATATGATATTTTTCAATCTGTGACAATTGCTTGTTAAATTCCCTTTACTCTTGTGATATTCACAACATTCATCATCATTCCACCAATTTGGTTTTACTTTTGGCTCATATGGTGGATTATTTGGTAGTTTAATGAGCTTTTTTGCCACTAACTTCTTGAATGTTATTTCAATCAATTCTCCCAATGGAGTGCATTTTCTTTGAGTTTCTTATTCCCTTCTATTATTTACTTGATTGTCCGTATTAGAACTTGTACTAGGGACAGTAATATTAGGTTTCACAACATTTGCATCTACTACCTTGTCATTGAATGTGTTCTTATTCTTGTTCCAAAAGAAAGGTTTGTCTTTCTGATTTGATTCCTCTTTGTTCTCTTTGCATATTTTTGTGACATGTTGTTAGATAAGGACTTTTTTTGTTGCCATTCCTTTCTCAATGACCTCTTTGAAGGTAGACAAACAATATTT
This sequence comes from Cryptomeria japonica, assembly GCF_030272615.1. Lineage (NCBI taxonomy): Eukaryota > Viridiplantae > Streptophyta > Pinopsida > Cupressales > Cupressaceae > Cryptomeria > Cryptomeria japonica. Next base: position 58,330,921 of record NC_081408.1, read on the forward strand.
TCTTATCTTATATCCGATATCCTTGTTGACATTTTGTGTGAACATTTCTACCATTTGCTTTTATGGTATATCACAAGAGCATCGACTAGCAAGACCTCTCCATCGCTGTAAAAATGAACTGAAAGATTCCCCAATTTTTTGCCTAGCATTGCACAAGGTAGCCACTGACACATTTGTTTCAATGTTATATGAGAAGTGTTGTATGAAATCCTCTACAAGATCACTCTATTATTTAATTCCAGGTGGAAGTTGGGAGAACCATTCCATTGCTTGTTCACCTAAGATTTGTGGAAATAGTCTCATTAAATATGTTTCTTCTGTCACTACCTCAATGCAAGCTATAAAAAATTGTCTTATGTATGCCTTAGGATCCCCTTTGCCTTTGTATTTATCAAAATTTGGTGTTACAAAATGTGGGGGAAATTGAGCCATTGGAATGCTTCTATCAAATGGGTAAGGACATATATCTCTCATTGTGTACTATTGCTTTGGTGTATTCATGTCCGCCATTTGCTTTTGCAAATCCTTAATCTATCATTAAAAGTCATTCTTGGGTGATGTCTTTTCTCTTTGAGCTAGTCCCATGCTTGATCCATCGAGCAGAGGAGGAGGCATATAATGCATATATGGATAGTATTGATCATAGATGTGTTCATATGGAGGAGGACATAGTTGTAGCTTTGATATGGACCATTTGGTATGGTATTATAGTGAGGAGCACTAGGTCTAGGTCAATACATGTCATTACCATGGGGATAGGAGGTCTCATAAGAATGATCTTGGATATTGCTCCCAAATTTGACATGGGGTCTCCTCATGTCATGATTTTGATTATTTGCTTGAGTGTAATTATATGCATTGGTATTATCTTGGGTATCATCATGGTCATGCATGGTGGTAGTTCATCTCCATAGGAAAGGATGACTGTGGGTTTGTTCATGAGAGGTTCTATCATAACTGGCATGAGAATGAGTGTATGTGTTTGTAATCTCAGGTTTTTGAAATGGGGATAAAGGTAACTCAAGAATGAGACTCTCTTTCTTATTACCACCATTATTAGGCCTCTTTGTCTTGTATTAATTTAATTTATTTGGTTTGTATCATCCTCCAAAATCTATGATGTATCAAAATCATGAGGTAGTCTTGTTCCACATTGTGCCATGACTTGTAGGAAATATTGTCTATCCTTTTTCATGATTTCTTGAACCAATCTATTAAAATGAGGATCCATGGTAGTTTCCTCAACTTCTGTAGAATCCATGGATGCATTGTCATTGTCATTATCATTTGCATTGTTATTATCATTGTCTGGTACATTACTGTGGTTTTCAAATGGATTGTAGAATTCGTCTCCATCAAACTCATAGGTACTTATGTTTAAAGACCATAAATCTTCTCCGACTTTCCTTTTAGACCTTTGTGAATAGGTTTCAACCATAGACTAAAGTATTGACCAAGATGAAAGATAGGATGAAAATGCAAAGACTATGGAAGACCAAGAGATGTATGGAGTGTAGATGAATCTAGGGTAAACTTGCAATGTCCAAGAGTGTAAGACCAAAGTATGTATGTGTGAGAGTAAGGTATGGCTTTCAAAGAGATGACGGATCTCTTGACAAGGTAAGTTGACCTTTACTCAAGAAGACCAAATGAGACCCTAAGTTGATAGATCTTAGTGCAGGGATCACCTAGTGTTGTGTTGTAGTATGTTTGTGAAATGTGATGAAGACAAGAAAGGTAACCTTTTGACTCAAATTTAAAAGATATGTATGAGGGCAATGCAAATGAATAAAAATGATTGAATATGTGTGACCAAGATAGGTTGACTAAAAAAAAATCAAGCCCTCTAGGAAGCAGCCTTAGAAGCTCTTTAGATCTAAAAACTTAAGTCCTTATTGTTCTCAAGAGTTTTCTGTAATCTTTTAACTACGATCATAGACATGGTTTTAATCAACCCAGATGTGACTTCCGATCACAAATGTAATTTTAGTAGACACAAATGTGGTTCCCTAGTGATAATGACAATTTTAGCCTGAAAATAAAAAACACAATTCTGCTTTGCACAGGCATGGTTTCAACTGATAGAGACGCAGTTTCTGATGAATATGGCAATTTCTTGCTAACAGTTTGTTGTAGGACATAAACACATTTCTAAACTACACAGACATGTTTTCTTGACATGGACATGATTTGAATTGACATGGACACCTTTTTTGGTTCTTTGTTCAATTATGTCCAATTTTGAAGTTGTTTAATGTGACCAAATCTCAATGTTTTGACTCTTTTTGTGGGAAGAGGACACAATAACAACGAAGACTCAATGTTTGAAAGTGTTTTTTTCCAAGGGATGAAATTTTTTTCCAAATGTAAAGTGTGATGTAAAATGTTTTGCATACACTTGAAAACACAACAGACACAATATTTCTTTGTTTTGTTTGAAAATGTTTGAGTGTTTTGATTATGCAAGCACAAATCCTAGGGCTAGCCAAGACAATAGTTGTTGAGTCTCACATGGGGGGTTACCCCGAGGCTACACAATTTAGAGTGGATACTTAGGTGCTTGACCCCACTGGATTCCCTTCATGACACTCACTTCTCTGGGGAAGCCAAGTACCAGTCCCCACGAAAACTCCTCATGGCGAACTTTGTATCTCTACTAAGAACCGTAAGAATGTGAGCTGCTTTAGAGGTTCGACCTCCTACGCCAACAACTAGAAGGTTTTTGGATTCTAACACAAAATGGTGTCCAAAAAGGACATCTGTTTGGGTGGCTATAATCAGTAGCTTTTTACGCTTCATTAAATGGAATGCCTCTCATCCTATAGAGGTTGCACTCTATAGGTTTTATGAGGGAGTCATAACGTCGTTATAGCAACATGTAACACAAACACTTTCATCACAAACAATTTTATTTATAGTGGCTTGGAAGAGCTTAGCTTTAGCTTGCTACCACTTGGGCCGTTCCCTCTCACTTGGCCTTATGGGATGCTTGGGAGGCAAGCCCTTTAAAAGGAAACACAAAAAGAGCCTATTGCTTAAGATACAAAAGACACTTGTTAATTGTAGAGCACCAATTGAAGTGTTTTGCAACACTAAAGAAGACCAAAAAAGAAATTTCAAAATCAAATCTTTGCCAAAGGTCCTACACCAAACTTGTTATTAGTTTTTGAAATAATACCCCTCCTACGAGCACACAAGTTAGGTAAATTTTAGATCCAAAATACTTTGTGAAATAAGGGCCTTCGATAAGATGTTCTCTCCCTTTTAAATAGCTACACTACTTTGTTAGTTAGAACAAAAGGGGTTAGTCCCAAAAACCAAATCTGAAAAATCCTAATCAAAAGCAAAAATGAAAAACTGAAAACACAGATGCAGCTATACCAAACGCAGATGCAGAAACATATCATAGACGTGATTTCCTAGATTTGAGACCTGCAAAATGTAGAATAGAATGCAAACATGATAGAAACATGCACAGACGTGACAAAACAACTCACAAACATGATTTTAGAAACCTGGAACTGCAAAATTGAGCAAAATCCCTGCAAAAAACAAAAACACAACTTTATGCAACACAAGCGTGATTTTAGGACCAAAATGTGATAAGAAGCTACACAAACACAATTTTAGGGTGACAAATCTACAAAAACAAAAGAAAATCATAAACAAAAAAATAACATTCGTACACAGAAATAAAACACAAACGGGATTAGATCTATCACAAACACGGAAAAACATAGAATTGTCATAATGTCGAACCTATAGCTGTGAAAAACACAAAATCTCCAAACAAGATGTTAAAATAAAAGGACAAAAGTCTCACCGGATGTGCCAAAATGTATATGGTGAAAAGTGGATAGTGAAAAACAACAATATTGAAAGACTAACAAGGATCCAACCACAAAACCCTAGCCTAACATTGAAAGCAATCCACCACACACAAATGAAGATACCTAAGACCATGTAAATCAACAAAAATAAACCAAATATACCATTCACATGTCAAGTAGGGTTTCAATCTCCATTGATCTTGTTTGATATATTTGCTCTAAGATTTTATGTGTGCACAAGAGCTCAACAAAGAACGAATTGTGGTTGATAGCTTGATCACAAGAAGGCTTGATTGAAGCAGTTGTTAGGGTTGATTAGGTGATTAGATGATTAGGGTTAATTATGAAGGAGATTATCATCTTATATAGAAGATATTATAAGAAATGGAGGGATAAGATTAAGAGGTGTAAAGATAAATCATCGGCTAGGATTAAAGGGTAGGTAGAGGAAATAATTAAATGATAAAGGGGGTAAGTGGTGTCGGAATTAAGAGATGAATGACATGTGTCATGGGTAGAAAAGGCTAATGAATTAATTAAATAAATAAAGATTTGTTTAATTAATAGAGGAAGTGGGATCAATTGAACAAATAAAATATTTATTTAATTTAGGAAAAGGACAATTTAAATAAATAAAAGTATTTATTTAAATGAAGAAAGGCTTAGAAGAGGATTAATGAATTAATTAAATAAATAAAATATTTATTTAATTAGACAAGACAATTTTAGGTCCCTACACTATATACGGAAGGGTGATTCAGCTTCAAGGTATTGTCCACAATCCAACACCATAGGAATATTCAAATTAAGGTTTTTGTTTTCTTTTCCAAATGGTAGAACCCCTATTCCCATCCACTGGTTCTCCTCCCTCCTTCGCTGATTGGGGAAATTAAAGACCATGTGGAAATTTTGTATGTCGAAATGCACATATCGATCAATTATACATTTAGATGAAGAATGGATGAAATTTGCAACCTATTTAAAAAATGATGAGAAATACCTACATATTATGTTAGCTGCATCTAAGTTGTTAGCTGATGAGTAACAAATAAATGCATAATATGAAATGCAATTAGCCATAAGGTCATAAGAAAATGACTCAAATAAAATTAAATAAATATCAAAATTTGTTGTAGATGGAGGTGTTTATATAATATTGAAATTGAATTAAATATAATATTCATGAAAGTCCAAAAAGAAAAACAATTGAAAGTACTCCAATCGGTTAGATTTTGTATGTGTGTTTTATGGTCACGGATGTTTGTAATTTGTGAGTATGTATAAAAGTATACTATAAAGATGCAATATATTGTGTTAAACTATAGAACATGACACAAAAAAAACAAGTACCTAACTACAACAAACTAGGTAATCAAATCCACTTTGTAAGTTGTAGAATGAAATTCAATTTGTAAATTGCAGGAAAATGTGTCTGTAATTTGTGTGTATGTATAAAAGCCTAGTATAAAGAATCAATATCCTTTGTTAAACTGTAGAAGGCACGACAGTGAAACAAGTCCCTAATTAGGGAAAAAGAGGTCATGAAATTAATTGGCAAAATTGGAGCATAACAGGTAATGAAAAAACTATAGAAGGTGCGACAATGAAATGAATACCTAATTAGGCCAAAACAACTAATGAAATTCGTTGTTAAAATTGAAGGAAAATACATAATGAAATACACTGTGTAAATTGGGGATATATATATATATTAGTAGGACATTACATACAAAATAAAATCACAGTGTCCATGAAGCTGAAATTATTAGCCAGCTATTTTGAATCATATACACAACAAAAATCATAGACAAATTTATTTATTGTAACAGTTGAACTGATATATATATATATATACAAATATATATATATATATACATACATATATATATACATACATATATATATATATATATATATACATATACATATATATGTATGTATATATACATATATATACCTATATATATACCTATATACATATACATATATATGTATGTATATATACATATATAGACCTATATATATACCTATATACATATACCTATATACATATACATATATATATATACATATACATATATATATATATACATATATATGTATATATATAGGTATATATATTATATATATATATACACATATATATGTATGTATGTATGTATATAATATATATACCTATATATATACATATACATATACATATATATACCTATATATACATATACATATACATACATATGTATATATATATATATGTATATATATGTATATATATATATATATATGTATATATATATATATATATATATGTATGTATGTATGTATATATAGGTATTGAATATATATATTGAATAGATATTTGTATATGTATATATGTATATACATATATATATGTGTATACACATATATATGTGTGTATATATACATATATGTACATATATAGATATATACATATATGTATATATACATGTATATATATGTATATATACCTATATATATACCTATATATGTATGTATATATACATATATATACATATATATATGTATATATATAGGTATATATATACCTATATATGTATATATACATATATAGGTATATATATACCTATATATGTATATATATACATATATAGGTATATATATACCTATATATATACATATATATATGTATATATATATATAGGTATATGTATATATAGGTATATATTTGTATATATATGTATATATATGTATATGTGTATATAGGTATATGTATATATGTATATATATGTATATGTGGATATATATATTGAAATTACAGGAAGAATGAAATAAATACTTTAAATTATATATATATATATATTTGTTAAACTCTAGAAGGTGCGACAATGAAATAAATACCTAAATAGGGCAAAACAAGTAATGAAATTCAATGTGTAAATTGGAGATAGAAACACACATACATATCTTATGTTAAACTGTAGAAGGTGTAATAGTGAAATGAATACCTAAATAGGGAAAAATAGGTAATGAAATTCGTTGTGTAAATTGGAGAGAGAGAGAGAGAGAGAGAGAGAGAGAGAGAGAGAGAGAGAGAGAGAGAGAGAGAGAGAGAGAGAGAGAGAGAGAGAGAGAGAGAGAGAGAGAGAGAGAGAGAGATCCTATGTTAAATTGTAGAAGGTGCAACAATGAAATAAATACCTAAATAGGGAAAAAAAGGTAATGAAATTCACTGTGTAAATTGGAAACACACACACACACACACACACACACACACACACACACACATATATATATATATATATATTCACATCCAATGGTTCTCCCCCCTCCTCCATAGATTGGCAAAAGAGAAAATTATATATGCAAATTTTTCTTTTCAACATACACACATCAACTACATGTACATTTCAATGAACAATACATCATATATTACATATATGTAAGTATACACACGTGCACAGACATAAATGAGAGAAATAATCAAAGTATTGATGAGTGAAAGATAGCAATGATATGGACAGAGTTGGTAGTGGGATGTATGCAAAGGAAGTTAAGTTGTAAGTTCAAGTTTTTTTTCATTTGACTCTAATCGGTATAACTCATACTCCCATCAAATGGTTCTTGTCCATCCTCCACCAATTGGTGAAAAAGGAAAATTTTATATGCAATCTTTGCTTGCCAAGATGCACAGATCATCCACATGTTCATTTTGATGAACAATACATTATATATGTACATATATGCCAACACACAAATGTACACACACAGACACATACATGTGTGTGTGTGTGTGTGTGTGTGTGTGTGTGTGTATGTACATATACATAGAAATATATGTATGTGTATGTATATATGTATACTTATATACATAGATAAATGACACCAATAATCAAAGTATTGATGAACAAAAGATCTTTATTTAGTTTGTTGACTCTGTAATTTGCAGGAGGACATGTTTGCAGCGCGGAGTTTGAAAAAGCTTAGTTTATCATTTTTTATTTTCGAACAAGTGTTTTGTGTTTTTTGGTAGAGGGAATGTTGGGAATGAGGTGGGTGAACTTAGCATCAGTATATCTGACAGGGGAGTTAATTCACTTTCTTTGAGCATTGACGGTTACTGTAAGATCATTTTTGATGATGTGTGTTTAACAAACATGGGTTTGGGCACAAAGAACATTTGTTTTGTGATTAGGTATAGGAGAATAGTAGGGAATTCAAAGTATTGTTCAAATGTGTAGAAGCGTGATTTGCAAGGCAACATAGAAATTGTTTGGGTTTGTGTTTGCAGGGTTGTGAGGATTTATTGCATTCTGTATTCGGGTTTGAAGGTAATGGAGGTGAGGTGTTTAATTCTCATGGACATTGTTAACTGACAATGTGTTGTTTATGTTTTTAAGAAATTAAAATTGTGAACTAGGTTGTGTGTTTGTCGCAAGTCCTGTTAGAGGATTTTGCATCTTCATAGACGACTCTTTGGAGAAGAAGAGGGTATTAAAAGGTCTACCTGGGGTTTTCCATTAAAAGTTTCAACTTATTGAGGTAAGGTCTTCTAGGTTTGTGTGTGTGTGCATGTTCCTGTGTATTTTGCTTCTATTTGAGGTTTGAGCTTATGAAGAGACCGCATTTTGTATTTATGCACAATGTGATTTGATTATGTATATGTGTGGTAAAAGATGAATACATCACATATGAATATGTACACACACACACACACACACACACACACACATTATTACATACATAGATAAAAGAGATCAAAAATCAAACTATTGATGACCGGAAGATAGCAATGAGATGGGCATAGTTGGTAGTGGTACATGTGCCAAGGAAGTTAAGCTGTCAATTCAAGTTTTTTTCCATTTTTCTCCAATCAATAGAACCCCTATTCCCATCCAATGGTTCTCCTCCCTCCTCCACCAATTGGGGACAAGAAAATTCCATATGCAAGCTTTGTTTGCCAAGATGAACAAATCGACTACATGTGCATTTCGATGAACAATACATTATATATGTACATATATGAACACACACACACGCACATGTATAGGTATTTTTATGTATGTATGTATGTATGTATGTATGTATGTATGTAAATCACAACAATAATCAAAGTATTCATGAACGAAAGATAGCAATGAGATGCACAGAGTTGGTAGTCATACATGTGTCAAGGAAGTTAATTTTACTTTGGATGATATAGCTATGAGATGGAAGTTATTAATTTCTTTTTGGAGCATTTTGTGATCAGAGATAGGAGCCATCAACATCGGAAAAGGGTTAAGAAATGTTTTTTTTTAATGGTAAAATGCAATTTTTTTGGCGGGTTTTGTACGAAATGTGTAGAAGTCGTCGTTTGCACTACGTAGTTTGAAAAATATTAGTTTATTGTTTTCTATTTTTGAGCATGTGCTATGTCTGCCAAGGAACTTAATTGCATGTTTCTTATCAATGGTTTGCATTTTGCCGAACAAAATATGCACTAGTTCTTCTAGACCTAATAAACGCACACCATATAAATCAATCTTTGACCTAGAATCAATGCTTCAAACAAGCAAATCAAGTTCCATTAAAAATATACAAATACCAACTCCATGCATCTCATTTGCAACTCTATGTCTATGAAAATGCAACCCATCAACAAACACAATGCGAATTACAAATTTAAATACATTCAATATGTTGAAAGTTGTGGCAACACAATTGACACTAATTTACACTGGGCATTTGATTATGTTTGTAATTTGTCTATGTATATATTTGTTAGTTATACATTTATCAATATTGGTAATTCTCTTCACCTAGCATCAATGCTTCAAACAAGAAAATCAAGTTCCGTTACAAATGTACAAATACCAGCTCCATGCATCTCATTTGCAACTCTATGTCTACCAAAACGCAAACCATCAACAAACACAATGTGATTTACAAATTTAAATACTTTCAGTATGCTGAAAGTTGTGGCAACACAATTGACACTAATTTACACTGGGCATTTGATTTTGTCTATAATTTGTCCATGTATATATTTGTTAGTTATACATTTATCATTATTGGTAATTCCCTTCAACTTTTTTTGGTCTCACTTTAATAACATGCATTCAAGAGCCTTTGTGCATAGCATGGAACCCAACCTTTCTTGACAATGGGGAGAAGAAAAGAAATGTCTTTTTATTTAAATGGTTTAATAGCACAATCTCAAGGGATTTCATGGGAAATGTAGACCACAACACACTTTACCTTGACAAGCCGAAACCCACAATGCAAAACCACAAGCACATATACATGCAAAAAAGTAAAAAATGATGCAATATCGTGCATGAATTCTTAGAAGGACTATGACCAGGAAACAGATTTCTAATTAGAAGAGAACTGATAATAAATAGGTCTAGTTAATGTTAAGCACATAGAAACTTAAATACTCACAACCATAAAAGTCACACACACATGTATATAGCCAACTCCAAGCATCTCATTCAAAACATATAACCGCAATTGAAAAAGTGATATATATATATATATATATATATATATATATATTAGAGACGAAATCAAATTCACAACGTGCATTTAAAAGAAATTTAAACAACCACAATCCAATGAAGGTAATTGTGTGTGTGTGTGTGTGTGTGTGTGTGTGTATTATTCACTTTCTAAATTGCATAATGAAATTCGGTTTGTAAATTGCAGGGAAATGTGTCTATAATTCATGTGTATGAATAAAATCCTGTTGTAAAGATGGAATGTCCTTTGATAAATTGTAGAATGTGCGACAACAAAACGAGCATGCAATTATGCCAAAAGAGGTAATGAAATTCACTGTCTAAATCAGAGCAAAACAGGTAATGAAATTCATTGTGTAAATTGCAGACATACACACATAGATAGCAATTAGGGCAAAAGTGACAATATAATTCACTGTCTAAATCAACACAAAAATGGTAATGAAATCCCCACACACACATATAAATCGCAGTATCCATAAAGCTGAAATATATATATTTGCAAAAGACCACACTGGAATCTATCGGCTCAATTATACTTTTTATTTAAAAGACAATTTGTGACATTGTAGATTTCCTCACAATACACAAAATGCAAAAAATTGTATTTTCAAATAATATTGAGTAGTTTATAAGTAATATTAATTATAATGTTTAGATCTTGAATTGCACACATTTAAGCTACTTGTCCAAGAGAGGCAATAAGGTATGGGTACTGTGTGTCTCTCAAATTTATCTCTCAAAGATAAATGCGTGAAGGTGGAACCCCACATGATGAGAACCAAGAGGGACAACAAATAGAAGGAAGAGACTCTAATAATGGTCATTAGGAAAGATGACAGTGAAAAGAGTTATGTTTCACATGGAAGACATTTTGAAGGTATAAGACTGAAGCATAGAAGAAGGTATGATAGTCTTAAAGATTGTTAAAGTTCATGGCAGCCAGAGTAGTGATTTTTTAGATTAACTTAATGAAACTTATTATGGGCCTTCGTTGAAGACACATCCTTTCACCAACTTTATAATTGAGAGGTGATTTTTTAGATTAACTTATTTGTTCTACCTATTGGCAGCCTCCTCGAATAGTTGCAAGCCTTGTCAATTTTATTAATCATCATATTATTATAAAGTTTTGAGGCCAGTCACCACAGGATTTTCAAGTTTGAAGAACAAGGGAGCAAGTATCTATGCACATATGACATATGAGTCTTCATTGTCATTGATGTCAATCTTATTAGTAGTCCATTTGTTGGTGCCACTGGTGGTTATTTTTAATTGGGTTGGCTATTGATGTCTCATCTGATTGGTGATCTAGTTATCAAGGTCTAGAAGTGACTTGATGCAAAAGTATGTGGTCTGACAATATCCTGGTTAAATCCTTGATATTGATTGTATCTGGATGTTGGTCCAGATGTTTGTTAGTGATATTATGTATAGTTGCATATAGTTCTTTGTGTAGAGTGATGCATTGCTTTCTAAAATATCTAGACATGCTATGGAAACTAAATGTAAGTGTTGATGATATATAGTATTTATAGAGGATGGATGTCCTCTTGCTTGGTCTAGAAACTATTGTGGTGAATGATATACTTGTGTTGGTGATGTATGGTTGTACCAGATATGTATCAGATGGATTTGTGAATTGGTATAGAATTGTTATGATGAATCGATCTTCTTTTATTTCAATTTTTCAATTGAACAAATGTTTCTCTATGCTTGCTATCTATGATTGTGATCAAAGTTTGTGTAGGGATGTTGTGAAGGAATATGATGCATTCCTCATCTTGCTAGTTCTCTATAGGTGTTGTGGGTCATTTGATTATGTTTCTAACATGGTATACTACATTTGTTGTGGTCTCGATATCTTATTTTTGGGTCTCGATTAAGTGTTTGGGTAAAATAGATCAATATGAACTATACTATGTATTTTGGTCTAAGTGGTTGTGTGTAAAATCTTTTGGTGATATTTGGAAGGCGTACCAACTTGGTGTGAATCTCACATGTCTCTTTTACCTTTTGATGTAAGGCTTTGGGTCGATGATGCACATACATGCTACATCCTTAAGCTGGCCTAATAGAGGCTATTGATGATCTGATTGGTATATAATGGACAGATCAATTGTGTTGTATGCAAAGAAGTTGTATGGTGTGGACCAAAGAGATGGGATGGAATGAAGTAAAGTATGATGTGAATGTGATGCAAATTTAAGGTGATAAAGTGGTCTGAATGTGTGATAGTGCAGAGATAAAAGTTGGATCAGAGGAGTATTAAGTTGTGAACTATTATTAGCATTTTGATAGATGATATTCGCTCTTTCATTTCAATCTCTTATTATCATTATTGTTGTAATTGGTCAAGTATTTTGTATCTTGCTCTGTAGAAGAGTTTTTCAATTGTGAAAGTATCTCTTTTGTATCTCACCTTAATGTTGTGTGTCTTATCCTTTAAGTTTGGAGCAGTAATGTCCCTAGTCTATGACCTAAATCATTGTAAACACTTATTACATATATTGTGAGTTTGATTCTCAACATATACTAAAGCTTAAGTAGATTAAAACCATAATATCTGATCACCATATGTGCATGAAAGTAATTAACTGAAATAACAAGTCCATCCACACAAGAACACATGAATCTACACCAAAAGGCCTTACACACAACTCATTCTTCAACACAAAAATCTATTGATTCTAATAGAAAAAATATGTTAGCAGCTAAATGGGCTTTAATAGTTTTTCCTCTTTAACATAGAAATCTATGACACAATATTCCCTTTCCCACACATAAAAGTATTGCACATTTTTTGTCAAAGTGTTTTAAATTTTTTTCCATACTAAGTGTGAATGAAAAGATATCCACATTACACAACAGACTAGGGGAAGGGTACTAGTAATCATTATAGCTAACTTCACATTCTAAGCTCAAGTCAAATTTTGATTGTTCACTCCTTGCTCACCCAAATCCCCAATTACTAACTTTAAACAAATCAAAAGATGGCAACTAAAAACCCATTAATAAATTTCACATGTACCAATAGTCACCCACTTGTACCCCCAATAGTTAAAATTTATAGACTTTAATTGGAGGAGTTGTGCAACTTTATTGGTACCCAAAGTGCATAAGTATTGGTAATGTTTGAGGTGGTTGTAGTCCACAACTATTGGGGCATATTTAAGTAAGTATCAGGTGACACTTCTAAATAACCATTTTTGACCCTTATGTGCATAACGGTTCTCAGAACTTTTTTCTTTACTACCTAGAAGTCAGAAATTTAGCTATAAGCAATTAGAAATTGGATATACTGTTTAGAATCTACGGGTGTGCAAAGTTATCTATAATGAGTATTGGTGCTCTTCCCTAAATTGCTTATAGTTAGATATACAATGGTTAAAAAGTGGTCATTTTGAGTTAACGTCTAATAAGTATTTTCAAATTTTGCTTTGTTAACCATTCGCTTTGACCACCACTGAAATTTGCACAAATGATCCAATACTTATCCACAAATGCCCCAATAATCATACATTATTAATATCACTAAAGATGCACAATTGGTCTAACTACTAACTTTTTTTCCAACTACTTATACCAATGGGCAACTATTAGCCTACTATATGATTTTTTAGTGGTCTTTTAATTAATCAAATCCAATTCTTGGTGATTGGAACACAAATGTTAATTGGGTCCTTTGCCTAATTAGTATTTTTTCCATTAAAATATACAAGTCTTTGTCATATTAGAATTAAATGAAGTAAACAAAATCCTCCCCATGTCAAGAATCTATTATGCCACTCTTTTATGACACATGGTTACTAAATGTTTGCTGATGAAGGATTATAGTAATTATATAACACTCTATGAAGGATCTTGTTTTGGTTGAAATAGATCTATGTATCAATGTCAATGTAAAAATGTATTGTCAATTTTTTAAAAATAGTGGGTGAAATTTTATCATTTTTTTAAATTAATCAAATTGGTTTAGTATAAAAATAAAGTAGGAAGTGGTCTTATGGAGAAAATATTCTTTAAAAAAATAGTTGTTTATATCAGATGTTTAAAGTTTAATATAGGTCAAACAAATTTAAAATTAATATTAGAAGGGGTTTTGGATTATTAAAGCTATTGAAAAAGGTTTTTGATATTTACATTATTGCTTAATTAGTGACTAGGATGGAGAAAATCTTGAGCTTTATGCATTATGCCTATTATTGAGCTTCATAAACTACCTTATTTCTAAGCTTCATATGATACCATTTAATTGAGTTTTGCATACTATCCCTTATATTGATCTTTCCACACTATCCAAGTCATATGTTTTTGCATAATCCCCAATACTAAGAATCACACATTATCCTCATCAATGATATTTGCATACTTGTAAAAATGTCTACATTGTGTGACTTAACCTATAGATTAGAACACTTTAAATATTTAGCAAAACCATTAAAACTAGAACTTTTTAATCAACATTGACAACATGCAATCTTAACATCATTTTCCATCATAAAATTCCCTCCCCATCCTTTTCCTTCATGATATATATTATTCCCCATGTATCAAGCATAATCATCAAGTAATCCTTTCTGAATGCTTTAGAAAGAGGTAACACTTTTGTATGTCAATTGGTTTTTCTTTTTAAATTTTTTGTTCATCTTTCGAGTCATACTATACCTACTTAAAGCTTCCATTATCTTTATATCATGGTTTTTCTTGATTGGTATACATCTGGGAATGGTCAATTATTTCTATGTGTTATGTGTGGTTTTTCTCCTGTCATAGGAGTCCCCAAGCCCACCAAATACCTTACAATGTGCTAAGGCATACTATTGTTTATTATGTACTTTCAAGTTAGTCCTTGGTGCATTGGATATATAATCACCATGGTATTTATACCTTATTGCATAATATCCATTGCTATATCAATTTGAGTTTTAACCATAATACATATATTCAAACATCAAATCACTTATTAGTCTCAAACACCTAGCATCCATCATCCCTTACCCATTATCCATTTTTCCTTGTAAATTATGGTCCAAACTCACGAGGGCTTCGCTGGTTAAAAAATATTATATCACATGCATTCATATTGGGGGGTTTAATCTCCCAAAAATGAGGGTACAATATATTGCCTATCGATAAAAATAGGAGGATTTTTAATTCGAGCTATGAAAAAATACAATATCTAGCGAAAATAGAGGAGCTTTTAATTTAGGTTGTGTATTGGGAGAGGATGACAAAAAATGAGTTTAGGGCAATACTTTTTTAAACTAGAGGGATTCTTTAGTATGTTATGAACACATGTGCTATAACCCAAGTTCACTAAGTGAAGCCCCGTGTCCAAACTATGCAAAAGATTAGTTATATTATTTAATTTAATCATAAGTTTTCTAATAGAGATATTCTATCATCAAATTTTACGTCTTAATTATGCCATGAATAAAAATAAGCATCATCTTTATTATCCTTACATGCATCACCATGTCTTGAATCTATACCTCATTCACGTCATCATTATTAATGTACATTCATTTATTATATATTCATTGATAATCCATCATATTGTATATTATATTGTATATTATACATCATCATCATGCATATCATAATAAAATTGCATGCATCCTTACATTAAATCTCATAATTACATGTATCACATGACATGACATCAATATGCATTATATAAATTTCATAATAAATAATCATCATTACATAATTTGTACATGTAATCCAACATAAAGCATAAATAGGAGCTTCTAGGAGCATCCATACATCCACACATAAGCATAAGGATATATACATGGTCTATCCCATAAATCATATTATATATGAAATAAAAAATCATGATATAATGGTTTTTATATACATCACCAAAATATAGATTACAACAAGTTCGATAAAGTATAAAAGTACATATGTATACATCAAAAATAAATAAATGTCATAGGACATCAAAATGGATAACAAATAGCCATTAGCTATAGCTAGCAATATACCCCTTTGACCTTGAATCTATTCATTTAGTTAGTAGAGGTGCTTGCTACATATAAATAGATATTTAGTAACTAGACCTCACTAATCCACTAGACATAAAAGATATCATCTTGACATAGGATGGTGCCCTTTAATCTATAGGTATTAAACACTCATTAAGGGAATTCTAATACTATATCTCATGTAGGTCATACACCATCTCCAAATATGTCATGACCATGTCAATCATTACTGTTCTACTAATGTCTACACTTAATCCCTCTCACTTGATCTCACTCTAACCTATAATGCATCCCTCTCAAATAAAGCATATGATAGCCTCATCTAAAGGTCATTTGCATGCATCTATCTTCTTGGAAATATAGCTCACATATACTCTATTAGAACCACTATTCTCTTTTGATAATTTTTATTTTAATGGACTTTTTTCATACTTGGACCTATTCCTATTCATTTTCATGTGCCCTAGACAACCTCCTTCTCTGCATACCTCTGCCAAAGTCATCTGTACTTTATCTTGTGCTTCTACCTTGCACAAAATCATCAATCTAACTAGTATCTATAATATCCACAAGGATTTATAGTTTTTAGCCATTCTTGCATCTATACTATCTTCTTGTGGGTACCATTGCACTTGTACTGATTGCCGCTATCTCACCTACACTAGCTATGAATCCATTTATAGCTCCCACTCACCCTTGTCCCTTGACATGAGAGAACATATATGCTCTCCTTTTATGAGGATCCCTTAGTTTATCTAAATTATCTCTATAATATATTTAGCTTGTTCTTTTCTATCATGTTATGATGTTTGTTGATAATATGGAATGGAATCTATACAAAATCTAATGATTGGTTTTTCTAGATTCTAGTAAAAGATGTCAAATTTCCATAGTCCATAGTTTTGAGCATAAATTATTTTTTTATTAAATTATGTATATTTGTTTTGCATCAAGGTTTCACATCACACTCCATAATCGATCATTAGGATAGAGAGTTGGAGGAAAATAATAGTTGATGGAAGACCAAGACAAGTTGATAAGAGAGGGAGGGAAAGGCTACACATGGTTCAAGCCATGGGGAAATAATTAGAAATTAAAAATATAAAGCTTTAACAATACAACTAATTTGATATAATTGTGGAAACGTGTGATTTATTGGTTTGTATGTTTGGATAACATATATTTATTTATTTATGAAAAATATACATAAAAGAAAATAGCTCAAGGCATAAGAAAAAAGGGGAAAAAAGAAGAAAATATCTATTATTAATTTAGGTATGATCAAATATTTAAAAAATATGCTATTCTTTATTTAATATTTTGTTATTTAATTTATACGAAATTTTTAAATGGACATGATATCTAGTTTGTGTTTTGCTTTTGATGATATCTAGTATAGTTAGGCATAGGTGTTATAATGATACTCTTATGAATAGGTTTGTATGTTATATACTTTATACTTTTATTAAAACTATCTACTCTGTTAAGTTTATGGACTCCTTATATTTAGTTATTCGTACAGGTATACTTTAGGTAGATGGTGGCTTGATCAGAATAGTATGTTTAGTTATATGGACATGTGTTGGCAATATGGAAGGATTGATTATGTGTTTCATTGATGTTTTGTCATTGATCTCAACACTAGCTGTTATGGTTGGTTATCGGTAGACAGGTTTTGGTTACGGTTGAAAGAAGATCTAGTGTTACTAGCAAAAGAGACTATCTGTTGGACACTTCCAGCATGTTTGAGTCAATGGAATATGTTTGGTTCTATGTGTTGCATGCTTCTAGAGAATGTCCTGGTCAATTGGTATTGACTTGGTGATCGGATGCTATCATACATTCTAGTAGACCCATACCGGCATAGGTTTAAGGTTTACCAGTAGAGCTTTTATTGAGAATCTTTGATAGGATGCATAAGTGGTGTTGGTGCAATTTCTAGGATGCAGAAGATGATCCTTGATCATGCCTCAACTAGTTGGAGACATCACTTTGGCATGGTGGACCCAGAATAGGTCCAGTGCCTATCTAGGTTATGGACCAGTATCATGTTAACGTGTTCTCTACATGTTACCGGGATGATTTATGGATTGGTTAATATTGTTTTGGTCTAAAGCCGACATGGCATATCATTGTAATATGGATGTTGTAGTGTCATAAAATTGTGACACTTGCAATTTTGACTGCATTTGGGTCTTCACGATGGTGGCGCAATGTTGAACCTGAATGGAGACCCCAAAACCTGTTTACGACATCAAAAACTGCATCTTTCTGCACCTTGGCCTGATCCTCATTGCACCCTGTTGTCCTGGGAGGTGGGACCATGGCACCCAATGCCCTGGTCCTTCAGGACCATGGCGCCCAGTGCCCTGGTCCTCCAGGACCATGGCACGTAGCCCTGGTCCTCCAGGACCATGGCACGTAGCCCTGGTCCCTCAGGACCATGGCACCCAGCGCCTTGGTCCCTGGCCTATTTTGAGCCCGGTCTCTTGTTGGGCATCGGGTCTTCAAGTTTGCAATTTGGAAAATAATTCTCCTAGGTCATCCTAAGGTTGGAAAAATCAGTCTCCTAACCCTAATTGACAAGTATATAAACTACATTTCCCCTCTTAGAAAGGAGGAGGAAAAACATATGTGTGCAAGAGGCGAAAGCAATAGGCAAACAGTCAAACATTCAAACATTCAAGCATTCAAGCATTCCTTCAAGCAATTGAGCATTCTAAGTCTCCATTCAAGGCTAGGTGTTGCATTCAAGACAAGGATTCAACCATTGAAGAGGAGATCACTTACAACATACAACATACAACATCATTACACCTTCGCATGTAAGAATACAAACATTCTTACAACAAGGTATCAGTACTTGATTACATTACAAACATTTACATTTACAACATTCTCATTTCTTGGTTAATTCCAAAACCAGGGTTTGACCTAAAGGCAAACCCCTAATCCCTAACCCCCCAATCGTCCTCTCTTTTCTGTGTGTAGGTTGCAGGTACGCGACTATAATTGAAGATCTGGAATCCTTGTGTAGAGACGAATAGATCCCCCTTCGTTTCGCGGATTTTTCGGAGGACTGTGTGTACTCCGGGCGCCATCGTCCCATCAACTTTCACTCAAACTTGCAGGACAACATTTTCTCAACATTTTACTACTAATTTCAGGTCTGTAGCTTCATCCTGTGTCCCAATCTCCGTCTACAAGTGAAGCTTTCTTACTTTACATGCACTCCTAGTTCAACCCTTCCATCTACATTCTTTACAAAGGAGGGTATCCTTGATGTCTCAACCCTTGAAACTCATTTAGAATCCAGTCTTGCATTGTGTGGGATTGGACCTTGTGGGTTTCAACCCCTCTTTTGAATGTAAAGTCTCTCCTAAGTGAAAGCCGTCAACCCTAGTGACCTCCTTTCTCTCTCCTTGGAGTGGGGGGAACATCGAGGGTTCGATTTTTCGCTTTACATTTTGGTGAACCCGATGTGAACATCCTAATTCTGATTATTCACGGTTAGATCTGAAAATTTTGCTTCCTTAATTACATTTCCATGTTTGATCTTTTGCAAATTTTAGAGGTTAATTGCATAAAAAACCCTAAATTTTCTTTTCAGCAATTGAGCTTGTGAAATGTTTAATTGTTAATGCTTGTTTCAGATCTACCCTTCTATTGCAAATTGTCAATTCATATTTGTGCTTTAATTCTAAAAATTAAGTGGTTAAGTGTCAAAACCCTAATTTAAAAAAAAAAATCCTCTTAATTCAACCTTTGACCGATGATTTCACTGATCAAAACACCTCCAAATCGGCTGTAACTTTGGATTCCGCAACAAAATCATAATATCTCTCATCCCTGAAAATTTTGAAAAAAGTTGCGAGGACCGTGTGCACCCCGAGCACCATCATCCCCGACATTTTTTCTGAAATTTTGGGAGCTAGATCTTACTGTATTTTTCTGCTAGAATCCAGAATCTTGGCTGATTTCATCAATTCTAACACTTTCAAAATTAAAGTCAAAGTTGGTCTAGTGATCGCTTGGATTAAGGCTTATAATCATTCAAAAATTGTTGAAATTGAAATTTTGTGTTAAAATTGTATTTCTTACTATCCTAAATCTGAAAAGTGTGTTGACATTCATTTGAAGTTTCAGTGCTTTATTCAAATTTTTGCAGTTTGTGACTTTTGAAATTAAGTGTTTAATTGTAACAACTTTGATTTCCGCTTTCAAAATTGAATTTTGCATGAAATTGAGTCAACTTTTAAATTTCAAAGCTTGCATTGCTATTAATATTCCCTCTAAAAATCATAAAACTCAAAATTTTAGTTTCCCTCTCTTTTTCAAAATTCAAATTTTGCATTTTTCAACAATCTTGGTAGGGTTCAATTTTGAGATTGCAACTTTAATTTGGCCTATCTACAGATCGTAAAATCACTTAATTTTTTCAGATTAGCTTTAAAATCATCATAACTTTCATCCTTGAAAATTTCAAAAAAAGTTGCGAGGACCGTGTGCACTCCGTTCACCACGGTCCCCAACATTTTTTCCGAAATTTCGGGAGATTGTCATGATTGCATTTAATAGCTTAAATCTAGGAGATTGGCTGATTTTATTGAAATTTGCTACCTCTAAATTCAAAAATAAATTCAAAATTCAAGATTTCAATTTTCAAGATAACAATTAAAATTAAGTGCTACCCCTAATTTTCAATTGTGCCTACCTTTCTTGGAAGTTGTGCATGAGTTTTACAACAATAAGCCCTACTTACACTATTCCCGTTAGACGAAGCCTGAGAATTAAGTCTTTCCAAGGTTTAATTACCGAGGAGATGGAACCTAATTTGAATGGCCCTTTTAACGAGGACACGAGTAATTCCTCTAATCCTCTTAATGATGAAGAAGCTCTCCATGAGGTTTCTGTAGAACAACTTTCAAAATTGGATAACCAATTTGATGATTTTCAGCAATGGATGTCTCAAGAATACCCCGATAGTCAAGCTCTTTCATTAATTGAGGGTCTAAAACATATGGTTCAAAGTGATAAGAATGGAATTGATATTTGGCATAGTATTGCACACATCGTGGATTCGAATGTGATGCCTATGAAGAGTTGCACCGAAACTTTAGGTTATACACAACCTCCTACTCAAGTCAATCATTCTATTCCTTTGACAACTTCTATTGCTAGTATACCTACTTTTACATCAAACATAATGACTACTTCAATACAAAACATTCCACCTATGATCACCAGTCATGGGGGCAATCCTTCTTCTTCAATCAACCCTCTTCCTTCATTCAATCCGACTTCTTCATTCATTCCTTCAATGAGTGTCCCTATTACATCTCCACAAATGAACATGACGCAAGGGGGCAATTCATTTAACCATTCCATTCCTCCTTGTAGTGTTCCTTCTTTCCAATCATCTCCTATGACTAACTATCATAGTGTCCCACCACCTTACTCTCAATCAATACCTTCTTTCAATAACATAATACCTCCATCACAATCTAACATGTCTAATATGAACTCTTCGACTGAAGCGACCATTAACAATCTTGCACAAACTGTCTCTTCTTTACAGCAACAAATTGCCTCTATGAATCAATCTAAGTTTAGTGTGCCCACATTTGATGTTGCGAGCCCACTTTCTCTTGACATTGTTCGATCTATCCCCCCTAAACATGTTGAAATCCCGCAGCTGGAGCTTTATAATGGTAAAGGTGATCCTCTAACACATGTTAAGACCTTTCAAACAATATGTACCGATTTTGCTCATGACCAAAGGTTGGTTGCAAAACTGTTTACTAGAACATTAAGAGATAAGGCTCTACAATGGTATTGCTCATTGCCTTCCTATTCTATTACTTCTTTCCAACAACTTGCAAATGCTTTTATTCAACAATTTCAAAGCAATATAAGTCCTAAAGTTACTTTGATTGATTTAATGCATTGTAAACAAGATGTTAAAGAAAAAGTGACTGATTTCATTGGTAGATATAAGCATTTGTGTGCTCAAATTTCTTTTCCAGTACCTGACAATGATATTCAAAGAATCTTTATTTCTAATTTACAAAAGGATATTAGAGAAAAACTTCTGTTTTCTGAGTTTACTTCTTTCCAACAGTTGTGCACAACTCTTCACAATTATCAACTGACTGTGAGTCAAATGGAACAAGCAAATCCTATGGCTCCGAGTAATAAGGGTGATAGTAGTCAACAACCATTTGGGAAGTTTAAACCGAATAGAGAGTTCATTAAGTTCAATGAAAACATCATCAACAACAATGTGAATGTAGCATTAGGTGTGCCTCCTATTTCTAAGTTTTTCAAGAAAGGAAGAGAGTTTACTCCTTTGAATGAATCATTGCATAGTATTATGAACAAGTTATTGGAACAAAATGTGCTTACTCTCCCTCCTATAAAGCAAATAGATCCTGCAAAGATTAATTCACCCTATTTTGATAACAAATCTTTTTGTCAATTTCATCATCAACCTGGGCATGATACTGAAAAATGTTTTGCTTTAAAGGGTAAAATTCAAGATTTGATTGATAATAATACTATCTTTGTTTCAGGTGTGAATGATGAAGGCAACACATCTGTAGCTCCTCCTAACCAAAATCTTAAGATTTTTACTGATCCGTTACCTTCTTATACCTCTAATGTGATTGAGACTAATGATTCCTCTTTCTCACCTGATGGTCTTGTGTCTATGACTTCGAATGTGATTAACTTTGTAGAGTAGCAGAAAATCCCTAAAGAACCTTCCATCACATTTGATTCCAGTGAAACTATCAGGGCACCTGATGGTCCTTTATATATAGTTGCAAAAGTCAAGAATACACCTTGCTGTGGAGTGCTTATTGATCCTTCTTGCATGATTAATGTCATTACTAAAGAATTTCTTTTTACTTTGCAATTGAATCAAGTGATCTATGACAAAAAAAATGTGGTTGTGAAACTATTTGATGCATTTTCTTCTCCTGCAATTGGTTCTATTACATTACCTATTGAGGTCCATAACAAATCCCTTGATGTGAGATTTGCTATTATTCCATCATTCGAACAATTTCATGTGAAGCTAGGCCATCCTTGGCTATCTTCCATGAAAGCTATTGCTTCTCCTATTCACAAGTGTTTGAAATTTCCCCATAATGGTGAAGTTGTTACTATCAATCATAGTCTCTTTAAACCAGCTGAAAGAACTTCTAGCGTTGCTATTGATTATTTTTGGCCTAAACAATTTCAATCTCTTCCACCGCGAAGTGATCATCTTTTCAAATCTTATCAAAAGTGGAAAAAAGATATGATCCTATCTCTAAGTGAACCTAGAACACCCAAACTTGATATTCCCATCATTCTTGAGAAGGAAGTTCTTCCTTTGAAAGATAAAACTAATGTCTTTCCTCAAGAAGATTCCCAACCCATCCCTATGGATGTGACTACGTCTATGTCTAATAAACTTTCTAAAGGTAGACCTATACCTCCTCATCATGATGGACTTGGTCTCCTTCCTAAACCAAATATTCCTCCTTTATATGGAGCAATTCCTCCTCCTTCCTCTTATAGAGAGAAGAGACCTTCCTCTTCTCCTATTGTCCAACCTAAGAGACCACAACCTAAACACCTAAGTAATAAGGATGAGAACATTCCTCCTCCTCAATCTTCTCAACTTCCTACTAAGACTAGACGAAATTGTTCTGCACGTGAACACCGACGAAAGCGTCATCTTAGAGCTTGTGCAGCTGCCTCTCAAACTTTGCAATCCCCAAAAACACCTTCAGCTAGTATTATTCCATTTTTTCCTCAGCCGAAAATTGAGCCAAAATCTCCTAAACATAAGATGCATGATGGTTTTGATCCTGTGTGAGTTAAAGATCCTATTTTTATAAATCTTGATGATGATATAGATGAAAATGTTATTCATGATGAAAATGTTACTCCTCTTTCTTCTAATAGTGAATATGAATATGTTGATGTCGATAACCATTTATCTAACGAATTTTCTAAAGCACTTATCCTAGCTCCTAGACAAGAACAATGTTGCTTGGAATATGAACATAGCCCTTGTTTGGATCTTGTGATAGCTCCATCTATTGTGTTGGATGTTCCTCCTCTAGCATGTTTCTTGCCTTCCCGAAATATTGATTAGCAAGATCAAGGGGTGGATGACGTGCTAGACTAGTTCATTAGCATAGCAGGCTCTCTCCTCCTCTCTTGATCTCTTTTGTTACTTCTTCTATGTGTTATTCCCATTCTTCTATTTGTTGTCCTTAGTGTTGTCTACTTGAGGATGATGCAAAGCATTGAGATCTCTTTTGGTCTCTCTCATGTTGACTCAAAAGACACATGTGTTCCCTTCTTCTAGGTGACCTTCTTTGATTGTGGAATGAAGAACAATTATGCATACATACATATGATATACATGAATTATCATACAGCATACTGACCCCAATGACAGCGAAGTCACCTCGTGCTTTGTGTTTTGTGTCTATTATCCTTGGGTTTATCTCACACTTGGGGGCTAAATCTTTGTGATGACATGCTCATTTCCCTTCTCATTTCTTATGTGTATCACTACCTTAAAGCAATCACCCCCGATGAGGCGTGTGCGATCGCTTTAATGTAGGGGGCATACACTCCATTCATATCTCTTCAAGATACTTGAAAATTTCTTGGCGAACTTAGCTTTGCCTTGAAGATTTTTGGTATTTTTCTTGCATGACTCATAGTGAGGGAACCTTACTACTGATAGTCATGGTTTTCCCTCATGATCTTCCCTTTTACTTTGTCAGTCGAAGTCGTAAGATCCTTAGTCCACTGGGGGCTTGGTGTATCTTGCCTCCTTGACGTAGTGAAAGTCTTTCAATGTTGTTTCCTTGTACTTTACCAGAAGTATGGGCATACGCTTATACTCCTGCTAAAGTGGGGGCTAAATGTAGCATCATAAAATTGTGACACTTGCAATTTTGACTGCATTTGGGTCTTCACGATGGCGGCTCAATGTTGAACCTGAATGGAGACCCCAAAACCTGTTTACGACATCAAAAACTGCATCTTTCTGCACCTTGGCCTGATCCTCCTTGCACCCTACTGTCCTGGGAGGTGGGACCATGGCGCCCAATGCCCTGGTCCCTCAGGACCATGGTGCCCAGTGCCTTGGTCCTCCAGGACCATGGTACCTAGCGCCCTGGTCCCTCAGGACCATGGCGCCCAGCGCCCTGGTCCCTGGCCCTATTTTGGGCCCGGTCTCTTGTTGGGCATCGGGTCTTCAAGTTTGCAATTTGGAAAATAATGCTCCTAGGTCGGCCTAAGGTTGGAAAAATCAGTCTCCTAACCCTAATTGACAAGTATATAAACTACATTTCCCCTCTTAGAAAGGAGGAGGAAAAACATATGTGTGCAAGAGGCGGAAGTGATAGGCAAATAGTCAAACATTCAAACATTCAAGCATTCAAGCATTCCTTCAAGCAATTGAGCATTCTAAGTCTCCATTCAAGGCTAGGTGTTGCATTCAAGACAAGGATTCAACCATTGAAGAGGAGATCACTTACAACATACAACATACAACATCATTACACCTTCGCATGTAAGAATACAAACATTCTTACAACAAGGTATTAGTACTTGATTACATTACAAACATTTACATTTACAACATTCTCATTTCTTGGTTAATTCCAAAACCGGGGTTTGACCTAAAGGCAAACCCCTAATCCCTAACCCCCCAATCATCCTCTCTTTTCTATGTGTAGGCTGTAGGTACGTGGCTGTAATTGAAGATCTGGAATCCTTGTGCAGAGACGAACAGATCCCCCTTCGTTTCACGGATTTTTCGGAGGACTGTGTGTACTCCGGGCGCCATCGTCCTGTCAACTTTTGCTCAAACTTGCAAGATAGCATCATCTCGACATTTTACTACTAATTTCAGGTTTGTAGCTTCATCCCATGTCCCAATCTCCATTTACAAGCGAATCTTTCTTACTTTACATGCACTCCTAGTTCAACCCTTCCATCTACATTCTTTACAAAAGAGGGTATCCTTGATGTCTCAACCCTTGAAACTCATTTAGAATCCAGTCTTGCATTGTGTGGGATTGGATCTTGTGGGTTTCAACCCCTCTTTTGAATATAAAGTCTCTCCTAAGTGAAAATCATCAACCCTAGTGACCTCCTTTCTCTCTCCTTGGAGTGGGGGGAACACTGAGGGTTCGATTTTCTGCTTTATAGATGTATGTAATGATATTATTATAATATCCTTTAGGTGGTCGACCTAATTGGTTTAGGCCTTAGGGTTTTTATAAATCAATGTAAGATCTCATTATAGATCATAGTAGTGGAGTGGACAAAAGAAAAGGAATGTAATGTGCAAATAATGTAATATCATTCAGGCAGAGGATTAGATCGATCATTGAAGATTGAATTGGCTTTATGTAAGAGGTTAAAGGCCTCCGGTTTTGAGCTTAACCAAGAGTGTAATTAGGTATGGTAGATGTTATCTTTGGCAGTTCATTCTAGTAGATTGTTGTCCAATTATCTTGAGGTGGTTTTAACCTCTCTGTAGTCAGTGAGGCTCTTTTTGTAATGAGCAGTGCGCTCTAGGAAGTGTGCCTTCCTGCATGTGCAGGCCTCTCATTGTATAACATACTTTCTGCAGAAGTATCATCTAACTATGGGTAGGCTTCCCACCATGTTTTTTCCCCTTACCAGTTTTTCCATGTATAAATCATGGTATTATGTGGTATGGTTGCATTGTGTTGATTATTTATTTCATTGTTAAGTTGCATTGTTTACCGGTATCTGTTTCTATTGGTATTTTTTTTTGCTATTCCGGTATTTAATGTTTTATGTGCTCCTCTTTAAGGTTGTAAAGTGGATTAATTAATACTTGATCTATTAACAACTGATTCACCCCCCCTCTCAATTGTTCACCAGTTATCCTAACAATTGGTATCAAAGCTTTGGTGCTCATTTGCATAAGCTTAATTGCTTCAGGTAGATCCTATGGCAAATAATCTACCGGCAACTATTTTCAGAAGAGAAATCCCTAATCTTGATGGAACAAATTATAGGATATGGAAAATCCAAATGGAGACTCATCTTAGATGTCTTGGCAAGGCTATTTGGGAGATCACTGAGAAAGGATACACACCTTATGATCTGACATTTGGCAATCTTGCTCTTGCAGACTTGGATAAAAATATTGAGAATGATTGCAGAGCTAGAGAAGCCCTCCTGTGTGCACATACTGACCAACAGATCATGGGATTAATTGATAAATCATCTGCAAAGGTTAAGTGGGATAAATTGCAAACCCTAAATGAAGGTGACCCTACTGTCAAAATTGCTAAACTTGATGGTTACCAGGTAAGATATGAGAACCTGAAGATAAATGATAATGGAAGAATTGCTACATTTATGGAAAGAGTAAATGAGATTGTCATGGGAATTCAATGTTGTGGAGGATCTATGAGTGAAGATGAAATAGTTTCCAAACTATTAAGACCCCTTCCACTAGCTTACAAGATGAAGGCAATTGTAATTAATGAATTGAGAACAATGGAAAAGCCCTCAGTTAACAGAGACATTCTGATTGGGAAGTTATCTACTTTTGAGCTTGAAGAATTTGGACCTTCTGGAGCTATAAAATTTGAACCTGCTTTTCATGCATCATCATCATCTACTGGAAAGAATGATTGGAAAGGCCTATATGCAAAACAACTGGAAGATATGAGGAAAGAGGATGAATAATTTGAGCAACTTGAAGCCTTATTTGCTAGAAGAGTACCTAAAGGACTGGCAGGAAGTAAGTATGAAGGAAAAGCACCTTTTAAATATTTTGCATGCAATAAGATTGGTCATTTTGCATCTAGATGTCCTGAAAGGAATGTAAGATATGAAGAAAGAGTTAAGAAATCATTCAAGACTAATCAAAATAGATATAGATTCAAGAGAAACAAACAATGCTATATAGAAGATGAGGAAGGAGTAACTGATGACTCTGAGGATAAACTGGCAGAAGACTCTGCTAGTGGATCCGGCAATGGAAAGGAATGGGTGTTCTATGCCTTAAAAGAAGATGAACCAGAACCGGCTATCAAGAATGAAGAAAAGGCCTTGACAGAAAAAGTTGAAGACAAGGATGAATGGGTAATTGATAGTGGATACTCACATCATATGACTAGAGATAAAAGGAAATTCATGTCCCTGGGTCAATTCACAATACTAGTTCCCACTTTTTGACCAACTTTGACACTTATATGAATATTTTGAAAAAAATCTTCACTTTCCGACACCTATAACTTTGAAACTGTTAAGAATTTGAAGATGATATAAAATAGTGATTTTTAACATCTTGTTTGTAGATTCTAAATATATTTTTTTCAAATTTGTTTGAATACATTTTTATTGATTTTTCCATCTCCCTCAAAAAGTAGTTTTTAACAACAAACAACATTTTTTAAGAGTGATGTGTATCCCAAAGTGCATAATTTTTTTTCTATAAATGATAAAAAATTAATTCTTTTGAAATTTGGTTTGTAATATCAATACCCAGGGCATGCAGTTGGTTTGATAGTGATATGTTGAATATTTTTCATTTTATTAAGTTTTAAAGTTCGACTAATTATAATTTAGATATAGGTGTACGTTTGAACACATAACTTGTTCTATATATATCAAAATTCAATTTTCTTTTTTTTGTTAGAAAGAAAACATCAATACCTAGTGCATAGATATTTTTCAGAATTTTTTTGAATTAGTTTACTATTTTTCCCAATGCATTGAAAAAAGAAGTTCATGTTCGGTGAAAAACCTACATTCATAAGAA
Organism: Cryptomeria japonica; assembly: GCF_030272615.1. Classification (NCBI taxonomy): domain Eukaryota; kingdom Viridiplantae; phylum Streptophyta; class Pinopsida; order Cupressales; family Cupressaceae; genus Cryptomeria; species Cryptomeria japonica. The sequence continues at coordinate 58,360,052 of NC_081408.1, forward strand.
ATAAAATAAAAATATATTAATGAAATTAAATATACTAAAAGTTATACTATTTGGAAATCTTATAATAAGGACTAAATACTTAAAAAAAAAAACTTTTAAATGAATTAGTTTGACCCCCCAAAAGCTAATGTAAAGTTGGCTTTTTATCAGCATTTGATAGATGCAAAGGAGACTCCATTGCAAGTATGATTTAGAAGTAGAGAGGTTCTATCCAAGAAATTTTGATCTAACAGCCTTTGATTTAACTCTCTTCAATTAATTACTTAAAATGGGACCTCTTAAAGCTTAAATCATTATATTTTTTTAAAAATGTATGATTTCAGCAAAAATCAGGACGTACCAAAAAGTGGGAACCAGCTTTGTGAGTTCACCCCCCTGCATGAATACAATGCCGGTCAAGTAATATTTGGAGATGACAAAGCATGTATAATCAAAGGTAGAGGTACTATTTCTCTGGATGGTAAACATAATACTCATTATGTCTATTATGTAGAAGGTTTAAAGCATAATTTTTTAAGTGTTGGTCAATTGGTGGACAAGGGATTCCAACTTCAATTCAAGGATAGAAAATGCAAAATCATTAACAAGATTGGTTTGGAGATTGCTACCGGTACTCAGACTGGAGGTAATATCTTTCACCTGAACACTGGTAATAAGACATGTTTGATTGCTCATATTGATGAGAGTTGGATATGACATAGAAGGTTGTGTCATGTTAATTTTTATTGCATTGTCAAGATCAGTTCAACAAAGGCAGTTAGAGATATACCTAAGATTATGAAGCCTCATAATCTAGTATGTAAGGAATGTCAATTGGGAAAGAAAGTTAGAACTTCTTTTTGAAGCATACATGATAAATATAATGATGTTGTTGATTTAATTCATATTGACTTATGTGGTCCAACAAGGACTAGAAGCTTTCAAGGTGATAGGTACTTCATGCTAATAATTGATGATTATTCTAGAATGATGTGGGTGACTTTTCTTAGGGAGAAGTCTGAAGCTTTTGAGAAATTCAAGATCTTTAAAGAAAAGGTAGAAACTGAAACTGGATTGAAAATCAAATGTCTAAGATCAAATCAAGGTGGTGAGTTCACTTCTCATGAATTTAACATTTATTGTGAGACAAATGGAATTAGGAGACAGTTATCTACACCTAGGACTTCTCAGCAGAATGGAGTAGTGGAAAGAAATAACAAAACCATTTTGGATGCAACAAGAACCATGATGATGGAAGCCAAATTGCATCACATCTATTGGAGAGAAGTAGTGAGTACAATAGTCTACACATTCAACAAACTTCATATCAAAGGTGAAACCGGTAAGACTCCTTATGAATTATAGTTTGAACATACACCTACTGTTAAATATTTTAGAATTTTTGGAAGTAAATGTTATATCAAAAGGGATGATTCAATTGGGAAGTTTGATCCTAGATGTGATGAAAGAATATTTCTTGGATATTATAATCAAAGAAAAGCATCTAGGATATATTGATGACAAGAAAAGCACTTCTAGTGGAGCTTTCTTTCTTGGAAAGAAACTGGTTTCATGGATCAAAAAAAATAGTCATGCATTTCTTTATCTACTACAGAAGCTAAATATGTTGCAAAAACAACTAATTATACACAAGTTTTGTGGATGAAACAAATATTGAACGATATCAGGGTAAACTGTAGTGAACCAAGAGTTATCTACTGTGATAAATTTGCAGCTATTGACATGTCTAAGAATCCGGTATTTCACTCTAATACTAAACACATATCAATAAAGTATAACATTCTGAAGGACAAGGTAGAAGAAAGGGAAGTCAAATTGGTTTATGTGAACACTAAAGAGAAGATTGCAGATATATTCACTAAACCATTGTCTAAAGAATCATATGAATATTTGAGAGATGGGTTAGGGGTATCTACCCCTCTGATAGAGACTTAGTTGATTATGCAGTGCATCACTCCGGTATGGATCAACAACTTTATCCTTTGCTCCAGATTTATGTAGTGGTGCTAATACTCAGGGGGAGTAGTCAGCTTTGAGATTCACATAATTTTGATATCTATGTCATATCTTTGGCATTGATGTCAAAGGGGGAGAGATATTTATGTGAAAAAGAAAACTTAAGGATTGTTTTTCAGAGCTTTACAAAGATATTATTCAAAGGTGGAGATGTTGGTTGTCTTCCATTAGGGGAGACTTATTTGGCATTTCTTGGTACTTAGATGTTTTTCACATCTAGTGTTGCCATCAATGCCAAAGGGGGGAATTGTTGGCAATATGGAAGGATTGATTATGTGTTTCATTGATGTTTTGTCATTGATGTCAATACTAGATGTTATGGTTGGTTACCGATAAACAAGTTTTGGTTACCGATAGAAGATCTAGTGTTACCAGCAGAAGAGATTATGTGTTGGACACTTCCGGTATGTTTGGGTCAATGGAATATGTTTGGTTCTATGTGTTACATGCTTCTAGAGCATGTCTTGGTCAGTTGGTATTGACTTGGTGATCGGATGCTATCATACACTCTATTAAACCCCTACTGGCATAGGTTTAAGGTTTTACCAGTAGAGCTTTTATTGATAATCTTTGACAGGATGCATAAGTGTTGTTGGTGTGGTTTCTAGGATGCAGAAGATGATCCCTGATTATGCCTCAACCAGTTGGAGACATCGCTTTGGTGTGGTGTACCCAGAATAGGTCTGGTGCCTATCTAGGTTATGGATCGGTATCATGTTAACATGTTCTCTACATGTTATTGGGATGATTTATGGATTGGTTAATATTGTTTTGGTCTAAAGCTGGCATGGCATATCATTGTAATATGGACGTATGTAATGATCTATTATAATATCCTTTAGGTGGCCAACCTAATTGGTTTAGGCCTTAGGTTTTGTATAAATCAATGTAAGATCTCATTATAGATCATAGTAGTGGAGTGGACAAAAGAAAAGGAATGTAATGTGTGAATATTGTAATATCATTTAGGTAGAGGATTAGGTCAATCATTGAAGATCGAATTGGGTTTATGTAAGAGGTCAAAGGCCTCTGGTATTGAGCTTAACCGAGACTGTAATCAGGCATGGTAGATGCTATCTCTAGCAATTCATTCTACTAGATTATTGTCCAATTATCTTGAGGTGGTTTTAACCTCTCTGTAGTCAGTGAGACTCTTTTTGTAATGAGCAGTGTACTCTAGGTAGTGTGCCTTCCTGCATGTGCACGCCCCTCATTGTATCACATACTTTTTGCAGAAGTATCATGTGATTGTGGGTAGTCTTCCCACCATGGTTTTTCCCTTTACTGGGTTTTCCACATACAAATCATGGTGTTATGTGGTATGGTTGCATTGTGTTGATTATCTGTTTCATTGTTAAGTTGCACTGTTTACCAGTATCTATTTCTGCTATTCCGGTATTTAATGTTTTATGTGCTCTGGTTTAAGGTTGTAAAGTGGATTAATTAGTATAATCTGTTAACAACTTATTCACCCCCCTCCCCCTCTTAGTTGTTCATTGGTTATCCTAACAAGATGATGAATTTTTATTTCTTTTGAGAGAGGTTGATGTGATTTTTCACTTTGGTTGTTTGATTCCATATTTTGTGATGCTACTCTCTGATTTTTCTATTTTGTAGGGTTTGGGGGCCTCTCCCTACTAATATAATTAAAAACAAAATTTTAAATAAATAATAACATATATTTAGAATATTTAATAATATAAATAAATATGTCCATAAAATTAAATCAGAGACGAGAAACAACAATTAATCATATTAATATAGTACTAGATTAATAGACTCTTGGGTTTAGTTCACTTTGTCTTGGTTGTTGGCTTAGGTATCCTAGGTCATGGGTTCAACTCTCATTTTTCTTGCAATGTAATGATAAGGGTCTATTGTACATCACTTGAGAGGTTATAGGGGGCTTTCCCTATAAATAGATAAGCTCTAAATCACTAAACTAAACTCTCAAATCCTTTCATATAAAGTTAAATAATTAAATGACAATATAGATATAAAGATATTAAAGTAAATTTAATAAGAGATTTTAAACTCTAGAAAAGAAATGGTCATTCAAATTTCATGGGTTCATTCAATCACACCTCATATCATTTGTTGACTTTATTTTCTTCATGTGGGAAACAAAATGTTGATTGGTAGTTCATAATTGTTACATCACTTCACCCTATTCAAGGATGTTCTTCTACCTTTCAAGGATGAGTATTATGATTACATGGATTAAGAGGGTTTAATGACTATCGATGGTACCGTGTTCAATGCATCCAATTATCCCCCCACACCAGTAATCATATTTATGATGACTCCAACAATAGTTACTAAATACTTGTTTCAGTTTTGTTCCAATTGAAGTATATGGAGTATTTGAAATTGAGGGGGAATGATTTCACTCGGTTTCTATATAATGAGTAGAATTTTTTGATATTTGATGTTTTACTTAAATATTATTTTTATTGGTCAAATAATTTATAGTAATTTAATATTTAATTCACATTGAAAAATCTTGAACAATGAATTTATTTTAAAAATTTATATGCAATTATTAATAATAAATTATTTAATATTTTTTAGAACTTTTTGTTCTTCAAGAATTGAGACATTGTGATCTCAACAATAATATGCTTGAAGGTGATATTCTTGTGGATGTGGCTCTCTACATTCCTTGACTTACCTTGACTTGGGCATGAATGCATTCTAGGGTAGAATTAAATGTTAGATCAATAATCTCTCTCACCCAATTATTTTGGATGTTTATGAAGATCAAGGAGATAATGGAGGGTACAGAATTATGTTTCTCTAGTTTAAGGTGGACATAGAAGCTATGAAACTTAAATTATTCATCTCTTAAGTACATAGTGTTGAATGTGACATGTCAATAATTAGAAGCAACCTATTCTTATCTCCATGATCTCTACCAACTTCACCCTTTCAAGTTCCAAATAGAAAGGTACCCCAATGCTATCCAAAATCTTACCTCCCTCCCCCATATTATTATAGACATGAATGACCTTAGTTTCACTTGGATATGGTTATTCATTGATGTTCCTAGGATATGTTGTTGTCCTGGATGTCAACATATTCCTATGATTTATTCTAGTGAGTTTGGCAAGATCTTCTTATTTGGTTTTGTAGTTTGGTTTTGTTGATCATTGTTTTGCAAATCAGGTATTTCCTTCAGTATATTCTGGTATGATCAGATCTTGTGCTAAGGCTTTGGGATATTGTTTAGGATGATCTTGTGTATCTTCTGAAGATGGGAAAATGGAGCAAGGTGGATTAGTGGTGGTTAGCATACAGATCAAACACTAAAAGCATAAGAACATGAAGCATAGACCAAATCACATAAAAAACATGAAGATTAATACTTTTTGCCTTGCAAACCTTTTACCTTCTTCCTCAGATTGAACCTTTGATGAAGCCAAAGATGCATCCTTCCTTAGCTTGTTTGGATTGGCTCCTTGATTGTGATGTGGAATTCTCTCCTTTGCTCAACAAGACTAATGGATTATTGGATTGGATTGAAAGATTAAGGATGGATTGATTTGATTAGAGGATTATGAAGAGAGAGAGGAGAATAGAGCAGCATGAGGATGCATGAGAAGTGGATCCATTTGTGAGGAGAATAGGCTCCAATTTATAGATTGGAAGAGGCCAATGGAGGGCCAAGATTGATTTGATCATGAATGGTTGAGATTGATTTTAGATATAAGGCATGGATCAAGGGTTCCTTGGGAAAATAAATAGGAATATAAAATTCCTTTGGAAAAAGGGGGGAGAAATTTGAATTTCAAACTTGAGGAATTAAAAATTCCAAAATAAGGATGCATTGAGGGATTCAAAGAAATTTGAATTTCTTTGAGAGGCTCAATGTTGATGTGACATGAGTGGGAATTAAAAATTGAGGGAATAATGATAAGCATGATTATGAGAGATTCTAGAAGGATTAATTAGGTTGAGTGGGATTAGGAAAAGTGATTTGTAGGAATCACATGACTAGGTTAATTAATTAGAATTAATTAACTTAGTGGGTTTTTAGAGGAAATAATTATTGAGAGGACTTTAGAAGAATAGGGGAATTATTAATTTATTTGATAAATTAATTATTGGACTATAGTGACAGGATTAATTAGATTTAATTGATTCTGAGAGGAATAAGGATAAGACAATTAAAGTTAATTAATTATGTTGATAGGCTTAAATTAATTAAATATTAATTTTAGGTGTCTACATTTTGCCCTTCTTTGATACAGCATCGTGAAATGATGTTATATCAAAGAACAAATAAAACATAGTGGAGGAAAAGGATAAGGACTAGTAACATGATGCCCTAGTCATGAGATGAAGAAAAAGGATAAGGACTAGTAGCATGATGCCCCAATCATGGGATGAGGAAGAATGATAAGGAGGAAGGATGACGAGGAAGCAATGGTATGCCCCCTTGAGAGGACATGTGGGTTCGAAGAACACAGGTGTGCTCTCAAAAGGAATTAGAAGAATAAGTGATGAAAGGATGAAGATAATGAAAGAGGGAACTAGGATGGGTTGGAGTGTTTGTGAATGAAATGAGACAAAGAAATGATAAATGGATTGGATTTCTTGTTGAGCAAGTATAAAGAGAAAACCTAGATTTGATATTTCCTTGGATAGTCTACACCACTAATTATAAGAACCAGGATTATATGAAGATCCAAGGCATGGACTGATGCTTAATTAAACAGGAATGCCTTGCACACGATCATGCAAGTGTTGATAAACACTAATGTAGGGTTGTCAGTTCGTACAAGGAAGACCTTCAAACACACCATGCCATGAAAACTATGCCCCATTATACACCAACCAAGACATACCAAGATATAGGATGATCAAGGCAGTCCTGAACAAGTATAGTCCTGGGACACAAGATGAAAACAAAGCGAAAAGCTCAATCATGCAAACAACTTGCACATGACCAACTAATATCTCTTGCCAAGAGTAGGACATGGATTTGGATAAGCTGTTGGACTAGGGAATGATGCATCCCAATGGGCAGGGTGATGGATTGATTAATGGATGACAAAAGACAAGTTGGATGCACGAGGTCTGCAGATGAGAGGATTGTCACTTGGATTTGATTAGCGTATTATGGATGGGTGCTTGGATTAGGCACAAGTCAGCGCGAGCTCAGGTAGATGGGGAAAGCTCAGTTTGACGGATTGGATAGGATTAGAAGAAGGATAAATTATTAGATAGGATGAAAAGGTGGATGGGTGATTGAATAGGATTGGATTGGGGATGGGACTATTTATTAAATTGGAAGAGATGCAGAATATGATTGGATAAGATAGGATTGGATTAGAAATTGGATAGGATGGGGTGGATTGGTGGATAGGATTTGATTGAATGGAACCAATGACAAGGGAGAGCCAATGGGTTGGTAAGAGGATGGATGAATGGATGAAGATATTGTTTGGATAGATGGATCAAGTGGATGGATACAGATAGGAAATGGAGGAATAAAGGATGGAGGGTAGGATGATGGAGACCCAAGGACTATGTTGCAAAGGAGGGAAATGCACCACACTAGAGGTAGTGGAATTAAGGATGCAAGGATGGTGGATAATGTGTAATGGATATGGATGGTAGAGGATTTAAGGCTTGTGTGCTCCAAAGCATACATGCAAATGCATTGTTTGCCTCTTATATGATCAAGATGAAAGATAGGAATGGAGGATGTATTTTGATAGGATGAGGGATATGAGATGGAGGATATGGATAGGATAGTCAAGATCAAAGATAGGAAAGGAGATTGGACTTAGATAGGATGCAGATGGATGGGAGGGTTGTGTGGATGAAGCTTTCCCCCAAGTGTAGAGTGCAAGGGAATGAGGGGATTACACATGATGCTTGTTTGCAAAGTTTTCATCATGGTACTTACCCAAGGCACCAAAAGAAGTGGTTTTCACCATTGGATGAAATGATTTTTCTTTACTTTTTCCTGATTTTTTTATCTTTTATTTTTTATTTTTCTTGATTTTTTTTATTTTTTTTTTTTGAATATTTTGGATGGAGAAGGATGAGGATGAGTGGATATGGAAGATAGTGGATGCGTGGAGGAAGGGAGGACTCAAGAATCTAGTTCCAAGGATGGAAGATAAGGATTTTTAAAGGATTGGACTAACGGAATGCAATTGTGAAAAATGGATGGGGTTTTGAAGAATTTTTGGAAGATCAACATTGGCACACACCTTGAAGGGTGGTGGAGTAGTGGAGGAGAGTGCTTTGAATTAGATGGGGGATAAAGTGTGGATTTTAGTGTTGAAATGTGGTGACTGATTAGAAAAGTACTGTACACTCAGTACGTATCCTCACTAGGGTCAGGCACAGGAGGATCGCCCATTGTATACTGATAGCCAGAGTGCCATTCATCTTGCGAAGAACTCTGCTTTTCATTCAAGGACAAAGCACACAAGTGAGAATTCTACTGATATGTTCACAAAGGCAGTTCCACAGGAGAAGCTGATTTCTTCATCAGTTTCTGTTGGTCTTCTTGATTGATAATTGTGGAATTTATACCAGTCGAGTCCTAGTGTTTTATCCAGCGGATGTTGCATGTACAGTGGTGTCGTGTAGTATCAATCTCCAAGTGGGAGATTGTTCGGTGTGGAGCCTGATCAGTCTCCAAGTGGGAGATTGTTGAAATGTGGTGACTGATCAACAAAGTATTGTACACTCAGCACGTATTCTCGCTGGGGTTCGGGGTTGGACTGGGCCCCAGGTGGGGGTTTGGGGGCGGGAGCCCCCAAGAAAAATTTTCTTGCCATTTTTTCATTGATGAAAACCGACATTGTAATAAAACCCTAAAAAGGTCAACTTTGTTTGTTGCCCTAAAAACACATGTTATAAGCGGTTGGGATGCTTAAAGCATTGTAAGGTTGATGTACTATTTTTGCTGGATAATAAGAAAGATTGGACGGCTGTGTAAGGTGGACGTAACCCATTCTGGGTGAACCACATTAAATCTCTATGTTATCTGTGTCCTATCTTATTTCTTTATCTTTTGTATTTAAATCTGCATATAAATGTTACTTCATATTTGCTTTGAATCTACTTGAAACCCTAACATTTAGGACATGAGGACCCAAAATAGGAGGAGTTGGGATGGTGAATTTTGGGATATAAGGACCCAAAATGGATTTTGAAGATGGAGTATTAGATGGAGGATTGGAGGATTTATGAATGGATGGAGCTTTTGGATTAACAAGTTTGGATTCCAATTTTGATTTTGCTTTGGGATGCATTGCCTCTTTAGGAATCCACATAGTTTTTTATTTTTTCTTTTGGGGCCTTTGTGGCCTTTTTTATTTTTCTTTCTTTCAGATCATATTTTTCTTTTGAGCATGTTATTTTGAGGGGACATGTTGATCCTTTGAATTTTGTGGGTTTTGAGCTTTATGATTTTTAGATTGGGCATCCAAATTGCTTCCAATAGCAATGGGATGGGTGCATGAGGATGAAGGATTGATGGATTTTATGGATGGGATGGTGGAAAGATAGTGTTGGGAGGCATCGAAGGATGTGTGCCTTTGTTGATCTTTCTTAGGGGTTATTTGAGGTGATGGAGTGGTGGATGGAGGGATGTAAGGACCCAATATGGATGGAAGGGATGGAGGATTGAGCATCGGAACATAGGGACCCAAAATGGATGGAAGGAATGAAGGGTTTAACTTTGGAACATAGGGTCTCAAAATGGATGCAAAAGATAAGGGATAACAGGATTTTCATTTGTATGAGGGAAATTTGGATTTATAAGGAATAGAGGATGTACCAACATCTTGAGCAGTAACTCGAGGACCCTTATTATTTCGGGAACAAGATGCGAGTCCATTTTGAGGGGGATGAGATGTGGAGGGAAGATTAGGATCTTTAGATGGATTGGGATCATGACATGGAGATGAAGGGATACTTTGATCTTGACTAGGGAGGGTATCATGAGATGGAGTGGGAGGGGTGACTATATCATGAGATGGAAGAGGATCATGGGGTGGCTGCAAGAAGTTGAGTCCCACTTTTGGGCAAAAAGTGGAAGTGTTTTCTCTATTTTTCAAATTTTATGTCGATTGATGTCAAAATTTGATGTACTTAGAGATTGAATCTCAAAAAAGTCCAGCAATAAAAAATGTAGTGCTCGGAGTCTATTTTTCAAATATGTAATTTATTTTAAAACTCACATGGTAGAAATTACTTTTTAGTAGGCATGTTTAAAAACCAGTTTTTCAAAATGCCTGTTTCAGGACCATACCACACATGTGTACGACCACCCTTTTTTGATGCAAATAAATGAATTTTTGCAAATCTTTCTGGGAAATGATACCTAAGGCACCAAATATTGATGAGAATATTTTTTCTTATTTTTTTATTGAATATATATTTTTTATTAATTTTTAACTGACAATAAAGTATATTTTCAAAACATCTGGTGTACGACCACCATAATTTGATGAAAATTTCATATTTTTCAATTTGTTTTTTTTTAATATTCAAAGGAATTGTATGTAGATTGATGTCATATAATTTATTTTTCTAAACTCCTAAAAACAAAAAAGTTATTAAAGGTTTAGTGAACCTTGGTATTTTAGGTTTAGGTTCCATTTTTGATTAAAAAATAATACAAAAATAGTAAAAATAATCTTATCACTATGAAATTTACATTTTTGAAATCAGGATGCTGAAAACTCTAATGGGTTTTCGTTTCGTCAAAAAATCCAATCAGAAAGGCCCTCAAAAAATTAGACCAAGGTAGAAATCTGATGGCATTTTACCTTAGTCATTTTTTGGAGGTCCAAGCATAGGCTTGGTGGGGCCAAGCCTATCCCGAAGCAAAAAACAATGCTAAGGGTTGTTTCCCGCTCCTAATTTTAAAAAATAGGCACCCATTTTTTAAATTCAAAAAATAGGCACCCGTTTCGCTTTGTATTGTTGAAAGCAAAATGGGCACCCGATTCTTAAACAGGCACCTGATTTGAAAAAAATGGGTGCCCATTTAGCTTTGGGCACCCGAACCAAAATGCGTGCATGTTTCCAAAAAATGTGTGCCTATTTTTGAATGGCTCGGGCACCCGAAGTGAAATGGGTGCCCAATTTTTAAAAATCAAGCACTCGTTTCTAGCAGGCTCTTTTCCCAACCCGCAGACTTCCGTAGGATTGGGACCCAACTTTGTGCATTTAACCCATGCGATGATAGATGAATCATATGATCATTAGATGGAGTGGAGGGTATGGGATCATTAGATGGAGTGGAGGGGATGAGATCATTAGATGGAGTGGAGGGAGATGCATCATCAAATGGAGAGGTTTCTATGCTAGCATGCTTTGGAACAAGCTTTTGGCATGTTTGGAGTTGTGGGGATTGTGTGATGGAGGAGGGTATGGAAGCTTCAACTTGGGTGGATGGAGGAATGATGGTATCATGAAGTGTGGAGGATTGGGATTTGTTTTGAGGTGGAGGTGATTGGGGTGGATGGAGGACTTGAGGAGACTTGGCCCCTTTGCTTTGCGGTGATGGTTTTGTCTACTTTGCTAGCATGTCTTAAATAAGATTATGGATGATGGATTTAGAGGACATGGATAATATGGATTTTGGAGGATTGGGACTAGATGGAGAATTAGGATTGGATGGAGGATTAGGATTAGATGGAGGATTGGGATTGGATGGAGGATTAGGATAATGTATTGGGGAATTAGGATTAATGATTGGAGTACTATGGAGTAAAGGATTTGGTTGGGGAGTAGAGGTAATCAATGTGTTGTAGAAGGATGGGGATTGGGATGTAGATGGGGGGGGGATGGGGAATAATATGGAGGTACAGATGTGGAATAAGATGGAGATATGGATGGATTTCCCTTGTTGAAGGTAGAGGAAGGATAAGAGATATGGTATAGATTGGGATTGGGTGTACTGTGTTGAGATGGGATGGATGGAGGTATGATAGGCGAGTGGGATATTATGGGATTAACTTGGTAGGAAGGTTCATGAATTTCCATGAGCATCTTCTCATACCAAGCTTTGAAATTATGGGTAGTTATGTTGAGAGTGAAGGATTAGAAGATGATGTTAAATGAAGATGAGGATTAGGACTTGGCTTGGAATGATGATGGATTAAATTTGATTGGATTTGGATTGGATTGAAATTGATTTGATTGGATGATTGATTGATTGGATTGGATGATTGATTGATTGGCTTGGATTAAATTGGATTAGATTGGATTAGATTTGATTTGATTGGATTTGATTGGATTGAATTAGGACTTGGATTGGATTTTATTTGGATTTGGATTTGGATTATGACTTGGATTGGATTTTGATTTTGATTTGGATTAGATTAGATTGGTTGATTGATTGAATGGATTGGATTGAATTGAATTGGATTGGATTAGATTGGATTTGATTTGGATTGGAATTGGATGAGTCCTTGGATTAGGACTTGGTTTGATTGGATTTGATTTGGATTTGGATTGGATTAGATTGGATTGGATTGGATTGGATTGGATTGAATTAGGACTTGGATTGGATTTGATTTGGATTAGATTGGTTGATTGGTTGGATTGGATAACCGAATTAGGAAGATGGATGGATTTGATTGATTGGAATTTTGGGGATTTGATTGGATTAGAGGAAGAATGAATATTAGTTGAGGAAGGATGATTGTTTGAATGGATGAAAGTTGATTGGGGATCAAATAATTTCTTGGATAGATAGAAATGGATTAAAGATTTGATGATGACAAGATGGAATTTGGAAAGAGGGGTGATTGATTGGTTGTGGGGGATGGACTTGGCAAGAGATGTCGAGTAAAGAAAACATAATGGTCAAAAGAAGTTAGATTCAAAAGACACTCATGCTCCTTCACAACATAGCCTATGGCGAGAAAAGACAATAGTCAATGGATCCCAATTGGTTTCCCAGGTATGCTTACCCAGAGCAGACACTTAGATGCTTGACCCCACTAGCTCCCCTCCATGACACTCACTTCTCCAGGGCAGCCAAGCATAAATTCCCATGAAAACTCCTCATGGCGAACTTTGTGTCTCTACTAAGGGTCATAAAAATATGGGTAGCTTCGAAGGTCCGACCTCCTGCACCAATGACTACAAGGTTTTTGGCCACTATGCACAAGGTGTTTAGTAAGGCTTCCTGTTAGGAGCTACCATTCACAGTTGCACAAGTGCAATTGAGGCCTATAGCCCAATGAAGCACCAAGAACTTAGCAGTCACGCAAATGTGATTGAGATCTCTAGGATCCTACTAAGCACCCAATGTGAGAGTGAACTCTCATATAGCCCCAACCATTGACCCTTTCATAGTCAATGGCCTATTTATTATAGTGAGTTGGGAACCCCAGGTCTGGGTGTACTCATTTCTGTTGTTCACCTCTTACCTTCTCAAAGAGAAAGTTGGGAGGGTAGGCCCGCTAAGGGTAAGCATGCAACAAACAAGAAAAGGTTCGAGGGTTAGGATTTTTGATTGTTTATGCAGACAAGAGAATACTCTCCTACCTCTACACTTTTCTCAAACACAAAAAATAAGAGTTCTTTTACCCCTAATTAAAATCTAAGTGCCTAGAGTAAAAAGATTAAGAAAAACACAATGTTTGGTCGGATTTCCTTAGGCAAGCTGCAAAAAAGTGGATTATTAGTTTAAAAATGAAGTCTTCAACAAGTGTCATGCAAAAGACAAAAGAATGACAAAAATATTTTTATTTTTTTGTTTTTTTGGGAATGAGTAGAAAAACAAGAACAAAAACTTTTCTACTAATGACAAATGTGGATTTGGAGGAAAATTTGATGGGTAAATGAGGTTTGACTAGAATTTGCCACTTTCTAAGGGATAGACAAGCATAAAATGGGGACTTTGGAGGAGAGGTGAAGGAATGGAAAAATTTGTCCAAGAGGGACAAAGAAGAAAAAGTTGGAGATGGACAATATGGAAAAATTTGGAGGTGATTGGATAAAACTAGAAGTTATGGCAAACCCTAAAAGTTGAGGAATGTGGGATTTTGGGCTTCAAAAAGTGGAATTTGGGATAAGGTCCTCAAGGAAGGAAATGTGAAAAATGGAATTGTGGCGGATCTAATGAAGTTTGGAAGAAAAAAGAGTGAAGATGAAGAAGATATGACTAAAAAATAGAATAATTTTTTATTTTATTTTATTTTTTGTTTTTTTGATTAATTCCTGCGGTCGCAATGCGTGAGTGGTCACACTAAACAGACAGATTATTAAAATTAAACAGAGCAGATAACAGAAAAGGAAAATTGCATTTGCACTGATTACTAGGTGCTCGCACTGATGCATAGGCGCTCACATTGATACGTGGGCACTCGTGCTGATACGTAGGCGCTCACGTCAAAACAACTACAATTAGCGCCAAAAAATTCAAATTTAAAATTTTCACAAAAATGCTTGTGCTAATCACAGAGCAGTCACAGCAGAAACAGAAGAGAAATAGAAATGAGAAGATAGAGGAAGATAGAAGAGGAAGAATGAATGAGGAGATAGAATAATTTTCTGGGCAGATGCGCTAAAGCCGAGGGGGTGTTGCTGAAGCATAGTGGCACCCAAAAAAATTTGAAATTTCTTGAGGTCGCACCGAAGCCGAGGTGGTCTCACTGATTCAGAGGCACTCACATTGAAGCACGTGCGCAGGTGTTGAAGTGTGAACCTGTGAAAAAACCTTCACAAAACCTCAAAATTTTGTTAAATTTGGGACGTGGATCCCACCAGGCGTGTCAAAATGAAGATGGAAAAATGGAATAAGGTGGATTAGTGGTGGTTAGCATACAAATCAAACACTAAAAGCATAAGAACATGAAACATAGACCAAATCACATAAAAAACATGAAGATTAATACTTTTTGCCTTGCAAACCTTTTACCTTCTTCCTCGGATTGAACCTTTGATGAAGCCAAAGATGCCCCCTTCCTTAGCTTGTTTGGATTGGCTCCTTGATTGTGATGTGGAATGCTCTCCTTTTCTCAACAAGACTAATGGATTATTGGATTGGATTGAAAGATTAAGGATGGATGGATTTGATTAGAGGATTATGAAGAGAGAGAGGAGAATAGAGCAACATGATGATGCATGAGAAGTGGATCCATTTGTGAGGAGAATAGGCTCCAATTTATAGATTGGAGGAGGCCAATGGAGGGCCAAGATTGATTTGATCATGAATGGTTGAGATTGATTTTAGATAAAAGGTAGGGATAAAGGGTGCCTTGGGAAAATAAACAGGAATATAAAATTCCTTTGGAAAAAGGGGTGAGAAATTTGAATTTCAAACTTGAGGAATTAAAAATTCCAAAATAAGGATGCAATGAGGGATTCAAAGAAATTTGAATTTCTTTGAGAGGCTCAATGTTGATGTGACATGAGTGGGAATTAAAAATTGAGGGAATAATGATAAGCATGATTATGAGAGATTCTAGAAGGATTAATTAGGTTGAGTGGGATTAGGAAAAGTGATTTGTAGGAATCACATGACTAGGTTAATTAATTAAAATTAATTAACTTAATGGGTTTTTAGAGGAAATAATTATTGAGAGTACTTTAGAAGAATAGGGGAATAATTAATTTATCACATAAATTAATTATTGGACTATAGTGACAGGATTAATTAGATTTAATTGATTCTGAGAGGAATAAGGATAACACAATTAAAGTTAATTAATTATGTTGATAGCCTTAAATTAATTAAATATTAATTTTAGGTGTCTACATCTTCATTTTAGATGGTTTGAGATTTGGTGCCCCGCAAGTTATATTTCTTTGTGGTAGTTGTTGATTGGTTGTGTTCTTCAGCTTTCTAATGTTGATCGATGAAGATTTGATAAGTGGTGTTGGTGATGATTCTAACATGCTTGTTGGTGTTTCCTAGTCGTGTCCTATTTTTTTTGGTGATCCAGATTGATCATTGTGTGAATTTTTGGTGGCTTCTATCAACTAGTGATGATTTTCATGTTATGTGGTATTTCTGGCGATGTAGCATGTTGTAGTTGACCTTGGCGTGATTTTCGATGGATGTGAGCATTTGGGAATTTGAATTAGGTCCATGCTATGTAATGTAAATCATTATATTGGTCTGATGATTGATCTTTGTATCATGCAATGTAATTTTATGAGTTGAGGGTTGAGGTTTTAGGCGACCTTGTTATCAAGGTTGATGAATTGTATATATAGGTGAATTATTCACTTAGTTTTGGTATCAATATTGTGTCTACATTATTAGAGAGAGGTTATTGTGTGAACAAGATATTTATCATTCAACGAAGTGTTGAAGTGAGATTGGTGTTGCAGAGAAGACAACTGTGCTTAACCGAAACTGTCATCAGGTATTTGTAGATACTATCATTCCAGTTCATTTCTTCCAGATTGCAGTCCGAATCATATTGTAAGTTAGTGAGACTTCCTTGAGGGTTGTAGCCTTTTGAGCAAATATCTTTTGAGTGGTGAGCTCTAGGTAGTGTATCTGAATGCATGTTCATTCCCCATTGTAATATTTTTCACATACTGCTATAGAGTATCATCTTATTGTGCGTAGGTTCCTACCATGGTTTTTCCCTTAACCGAGTTTTCTAGGTCAAAAAATTTGGTGTTGTGTGTTATGATATTAATTTTCTTATCGGTTTATTGCGGTTTATTACGGTAAATTATCACTTTATGTTTTGGAGTTTAATTTGCTATATTCGGTGAAGACTGATTCACGCCCCCGCCCCCCCTCTCATCTCAGTCTTCCTTCTTGATTGTTGCTAACAACAGGTATCAGAGACAGGTCCTCTGGTAGAAGCTTAATTGCTTGATGAGATCTGGGATGGAAGCTCAAGGTATTCATTTCAACAAGGATAGTTTGAGGTTTGATAGAAGTAACTATACTGAATGGAAGAGCCAGATTTGAGGTCCACTTGAAATGCATTGGAGAGGATTACTGGAAGATTACTAAGAATGTCTATGTTGTCCCTTAGAATGGACCATCCACTCTTGATGAGGTTAAGGAAGCTAAGTATAACATCGGAGTGAAGGAAGCATTGCTTACTTCCCTGACTGATTCTAAAGTGACAAATGCTATGGGACTTCAGACCGCACATGAGATCTGGGAGAAGCTTGAGATCCTATATGAAGGTGATAGTCAAGTGAAAGTTGCTAAGTTGTAGAGTTTGAAAGCAAAGTATGAGACATTGAAAATGGGAGATGATGAGAACATACATTCATACATGGCTAAGGTGAATGAACTTGTCCTTGGTATTAGGTGTGTCGATGAAAAGATTGAGGAAGATGATATTGTTGTTAAGGTGCTGAGATATTTTCCTCCTTCTTATAAACATAAGAACATAAGGCTGCCGCTATTGATGAGATCCGAAGTGTGACTATAGTAACAAGAGATGTGTTGGTTGGAAAACTTGTTGCACTTGAACTGAGCGAATTTGGAGAATCGCATGGAAAGTTTGAGACTATATTTAGAGCATTTGTGTATGTATCTGGTAAGAAGAAATATGATCCTATTGAGTGCAGGATACCCAGATATGAAAGAGAAAGAAGAGGAATTGCAGAGAAAGAAAGAGAGCTTGACGAGCTTGAAGTATTGATTGCTCAGAGATTGCCTAAAGGTGCTGGTAAGTATGATGGAAAGTTGCCTTTGAAATAATTTTCTTGTAATAAGATAGGACATTTTGCTTCTAGATGCCTAGAGAGAATGGCTAAGTATGACATACATGATAAGTTTGATAAGTATGATAGGAATGATAGATATGAGAATTATAAAAAAACATGATAAGTCTTATAAGTCTAACTAGAAGTTTAGGAACCAGAAGAATTGTTATTATGCTGTAGATGAGGTGTTACATATGATGAATCAGAAGGAGATGAACTTGTGTTTATTTCCATTAAAGAAGATAGGCCTGTATCTATTGATTCCACTAGATGTGCTATTGAGAAGAAATCTTTGGTAGCTAATGTAGAAGAAAAGGGTGAATGGGTGATTGACAGTGGTTGTTCACATCATATGACTAGTGATAAAAGAAAATTTGTAAGCGTGGAAAGATAAGATGGTGGAATAGTTAGATTTGGAGATGACAAATCTCATGTGATCCATGGGAGAGGTTCTATTTCTTTTGATGGTAAGCATAACATTGATGATGTCTTATATGTTGAAGGTTTGAAGCATAATATTTTGAGTGTTGGATAGATGGTTGATAAGGGTTATGATCTATAATTCAAGGATGGTAAATGCAAGATCTTGAATGCCTCCTATACAGAGATTGCATCTGGGACTAAGATTGAAGGTAACACTTTTCATTTTAATGCTAGTGAGAAAGGCTATTTGATTGCTAATATAGATGAGAGTTGGTTGTAGCACAGGAGAATGTGTCATGTAAATTTTTATTCATTGATCAAGATCAGTTCTACACAAGTTGTTCAAGATCTACCTAAGATTGTTAAACCTATTTGTCTGGTATGTAAGGAATGCCAGTTGGGTAAGAAAACAAGGATTTATTTCAGGAGTAAACAATATACATCTGATGGACTACTAGATCTTGTGCACACTAACCTATGTGGAAATGTTAGAAGTGTGCAGGGTGATAGATATTTTATGCTGCCAATTGATGATTATTCTAGGATGATGTGGGTTGTCTTTTTGAAAGAAAAAATAGAAGCATTTGACAAATTTTAGATATTCAAAGCTAATGTTGAAATTGAGTCTGTATTGAAGCTGAAGTGCCTGAGATCTAATAGAGGCAGAGAATTTGGTTTTGGTGAGTTCAATCCATTCTGTGAGAGGCATGGAATCAAAAGACAACTATCTACTCCTAGAACCCCATGATAGAATGGATTTGTTGAGAGAAAGAACTGTACTATTTTGGATGCTTTAAGAACTATGCTTATTTAAGGAAATGTTCTGAAGGTCTACTGGAGAGAAGCTATTAGCATTGTTGTTTATACGTTCAATAGAGTTCATATCAAAGGTGATACTGGTAAGACCCCTTATGAGCTTTGGTTTGGTCATGTTCCTACTGTGAAATATTTCAAAGTTTTTGGTAGCAAATGTTATATCAAGAGAGATAAGGGTACTAGAAAGTTTGATTCTAGAAGTGATGAAGGTATCTTTTCAGGATATTCTACAAAGAGAAAAGCCTATTGGTGCTATAATAACAGATTGAGAAAGATAGTTGAGAGTGCAAATGTGAAGGTGGATGAGAACCTTGGGAAGGAGATCAGAGCTTATGATGATGATCAAGATGTTGTTTTAGCTCCTATTCAGCCTGAAGAGCCTAAGCAAAATGATCCAGTAGAGACTCTTAATCTAGATGTTGTTGTTGGTGAAGATGTTCAGGAACCTAAGGATCAAAACAAACAAAAGACTTTGAGGTATATTAAATTGAATAATTCTGAGAATTGGATTATTGGTGACAAGAATAAAGGTGTGATAACTAGAAGAAGGTTAGCTACAGAAGAAGTATGTTTGATCTCTAAAGTTGAACCTAATGATGTTGTTGAAGCCTGTAAAGATGATAATTGGATAAGAGTCATGGAAGAAGAGTTAGATCAGATTGAAAAAAATAACACTTGGGAACTTGTGCCTAGACCTAAGGATAAAAATGTTATTGGTACTAAGTGGTTTTTTAGGAACAAACTTAATGAAGCGGGTGAAGTAGTCATAAATAAAGCCAGACTAGTCTGCAAAGGATATTCACAACAAGAAGGAATTGATTATGAAGAAAATTTTGCTCTGGTTGCCATAATTGAAGTTGTTAGACTGTTACTTGCTTATGTTTCTTATAAAGATTTCAAGGTATATTAGATGGATGTCAAATCTGTATTTTTGAATGGTGATCTAGAAGAAGAAGTTTAAATTGAGAATCCTGGTGGATTTTCACTATCGAATGATGGAGACATGGTATGTAAGTTGAAGAAAGAACTTTATGGATTGAAGCAAGCTCCTAGAGCCTGATATGGTAGATTACACAAATACTTGTTGAAATTGGGATTTTTTAAAGGTTTTTGTAATAGTAATATGTACTTTAAGATTGAAAATGATAACATTCTGATTGTTGAAGTCTTTGTTTATTACATTATCTTTGGAGGTGATGATGACATGAGTATGAAGTTTGCTAGTGATATGCAAAAGGAATTTGAGATGGCTATGATTGGTGAGTTACAGTTTTTCTTAGGTTTGTAGATTGCATAGATAAGAAAAGGTATCTTTATATCCCAACCTAAGTATGTGAAGGAATTGTTGAAGAAGTTTGGATTAGATGATTCCAAACTGGTTGGAACTCCTATGGTGACTGGTTGTAAATTGTCCAAAAATGATGAATCTCCAAAAGCTAATTAGAGTTTATATAGATCTATGGTTGGTGGACTGCTATATCTTACTTGGACTAGGCCTGACATTATGCATGTTGTTTGTATGGTTTCTAGATATCAAGCCAATCCTAAGGAGATTCATGTCATTGTTGTTAAGAGGATATTCAAATATCTAAAGGGAATCATGGATTTGGCTTATGGTACTCGAAGAATGATGATTTCATGTTGTGTGCCTACACTGATGCAGATTGGGATAGTGATATTGATGACCAGAAGATTACTATCAGTGGAGCATTCTTTTTAGGTGAGAAGTTAGTTTCATGGGCTAGTAAGAAACAAGATTCAATATCTTTATCTATAGTTGAATTTAAGTACATTGCTGCTACTAGTAATTGCACTTAGATACTTTGTATGAAGCAAATGTTAAAGATATTAGAGTTATTCATGATGAGAATATTGTTATATACTGTGACAATTATAGTACAATAAACATGTCAAAGAATCTGGTGCAACATTCAAAGATTAAGCATATATCAATGAAATATAATTACTTGAGAGAGCAAGTCAGTGAAGGGAAGGCGAAGTTGGAGTATGTATCTACAAAGGAACATATTGCTGATATTTTCACTAAGCCTTTGCCTATAGATACATTTTTTTATTTGAGAGACAAGTTAGGGGTATCCACCCCTCCTGATGAGAACTAGATGCATTGAGTTACATCAATCTGGTGGATTTCAGAGTCTTATTCTTTTATCCGGATTGATGAATTGGTGTTGCTCCTCTGCTGGAGTAGTCTGTGTTTTAGGGGGAGAGAGATTCATGTTTCTATTTTAGGGGAAGAGAGTTTGGTTTTCTATTTTGAAGGTATTTGGCATTGCTATCAAAGGGGGAGAGAGATCATGTGAAAAAATGCATTATCTATCTTGATCTTAGGGGGATTTTACTGGTGATACCTTCTTTCTTTGCATTGACTATTTTTCACATTCATATGTTGCCATCAATGCCAAAGGGGGAGATTATTGGATATGGTTATTCATTGCTTCTTCTAGGATATGTTGTTTTCATTGATGTAAACATATTTATATGATTTATTTCAGTTAGTTTGGGAAGATCTTCTGATCTAGTTTTGTAGTTTGGTTTTGCTGGTCACTGTTTTGTAGAATTTGGTATATCCTCTGGTATATTCCAATTTGATTAGATCTTGTGCTGAAGCTTTGGGATATTGTTTGGGATGATCTTATGTATCTTAATGTCAAATGGTTTGTGATTTGGTTTCCTTCAAGTTATCTTTCTTCATGATAGTTGATGATTGGTTGTCTTCTTGAGCTTTCTGATGTTGATCTATGAAGATTTAATAAGTGGTGTTGGTGCAGTTGTTGGTGATGATTCTAATGTTCTTACTAGTGTTTCCTAGTTGTGTCCTATTTATTTTGGTGATCTGAATTGAACGTTGTGAAATTTTTTGGTGTCTTCTATCAATCGGTGATGATTTGCATGTTATGTGGTATTTTTAGTGGTGTAGCTTGTTGTGGTTGATCTTGGCATGATTTTTGGTGGATGTGATCATTTAGAAATTTGAATTAGGTCCATGCCATGTAATGTAAATCATTATATTGGTCTAGTGACTGATCTTTATATCATGTAATGTAATTTTGTGAGTTGATGGTTGAGGTTTTAGTCGGCCTTGTTATCAAGGTTGATGAATTGTATATATAGGTGAATTATTCACTTAGTTTTGGTATCGTTATTGTGTCTACATTATCAAAGAGAGTTGATTGTGCAAACAAGAGATTTATCATTCAGCTAAGTGTTGAGGTGAGATTGGTGTTGCATAGAAGACAACTATGCTTAACCAAAACTATCATCAGTCATTTGTAGATGTTATCATTGCAGTTCATTTCTTTTGAATTGTAGTCTGAGTCATATTGTAGGTCAATGAGACTTTCCCGAGGGTTGTATCCTTTTAGGAAAATATCTTTTGAGAAGTGATCTCTAGGCAGTGTGCTTGAATGCATGTGCATTCCCCATTGTATTTTTTTCACATACTACTACAGAGTATCATCTTACTGTCGGTAGGTTCCCACCATGGTTTTTCCCTTAACTGGGTTTTCCACATCAAAAATCTTGGTGTTGTGTTGTTAATTTTCTTATCAGTTTATTGTTGTAGTTTATTAGTTTATGTTTTGGAGTTTAATTTGATGTATTCGGTGAAGAATGATTCACCCCCCCACTCCTCAGTCTTCCTTCTTGATTGCCATTGACAATTCCATAACTTTCATGTTTGGGAAATATGCCTCATTTGCAAGAGTTTAGATTGTTTGAAAACCCATCATTAAGTGGAGATATAAGTAATATATTATGTCACAAATGACCACAATTGATCACCCTTGATCTATCATATACCATTATAATAGGGAGTATTCCACCAAGCATTGTATTTTTTTTTCTTTCACCCATCATGATCTATAAAATATAGTAAAAATTGAAGGTCATAATCCTAATTTTATTGGGAACATATCTACTCTTCGATTGTTGGAGCTTATTTACAATTCATTGAGTGATAGATTCCACACGTGGTCAACTTCATCTTTGAATTATCTTGATCTCTTTAATAATGAGCTCAATAGTATACCTTTTTTAGTTGGCCACCTTTTATATTTAATTATAATTTGTCTCTCCTTCAATAAATGCAATGGCCAAATGCCTTCCTCATTGGGTAATATTTCATCCTTGAAATTGTTAAATCTTCATCGAAAAATAAATTAAATGGTACCATTCCTTCTTCTATTGGACTCCTTTCTTGCATGGAATATATTTACTTGTCTTCCAACAATTTTCCAAACCACTTTGCTCTTAATTCCTTTAAAAACTACTAGTAACCCTTTATACCTTCAACTCTCTTCGAATAAATAGACTATATAAGTTGACCCAAACTAGATATTTCCATTTTCCTTACATTTACTGGAGTTGGATTCTTGTACTAGATTGAAGGAATCCTACCTCTTTCCATTTCAACATAATACGAACAAGAATATTTGGATTCCTCCCAAAACAATATCCCTTGAAATATTCCACCTTTGCTACGAGACTTAACCTATCTATAATATAAAGAATCTAACATAAAATAACTTGCAAGTTCAACTACCCACCACCTTGGACATGATTTCCTTCAAATTTATAGTCTAGAATAAGAACATGTTGAATAGTTACCTTCCAAATCCTTCAAAATATTCCTCATTTATTGAGATACTAGATCTGTCAAAAAAAGGTTTGTAGGTGTTATCCCCATACAAATTAGAAGACTTCTACATCTAAAATTAGGTTCTTTTCATTTTCAAAAAATAATCTAAGTGGTGTCATTCCTTATTCCATTGGTCTTCTACAAGATTTGCAGGCGTTAGATCTCTCAAATAACAAATTATTTGGTAAAATACCATCAAAACTAACCAATTGTTCTTTTTTGACAAGATTGAACTTGGGAAGGGATAATTTGATAAGAGCCATTCCAACTCAAATATGAGCGCTAAGATCTTTGATGACTCTACAACTCAATGAAAATATCTTTAAGGGAAACTTGTCATCGAGTCTGCATAATTTCTCTAGGTTACAAACTTTCAGGTGTGGGTGAAAATTTATTAGTGGGTAATATACCCATTTGGATAGAACACTTCTCTAAGTTTATGGTACTTGTTTTGAGGTCCAATAATTTTCATGAAAAAATTTAAAATCAATTAAGGAATCTTTCCAACCTACATGTATTAGATATTTCAAATAATAATTTGACTAGAGCCATCCCATAAAAATAGGGAAATTTGACAACTATGATGAATGCACAAGTAAAAATCTCAAACAATAGTCATGATTATTTCTATTATTAAAAAGTAGAGATCCAAAGGAATGGAGTAACATTTATCAATTCTATTTTGTTACTTATTACCTACATTGATCTCTAGATATCAATGATCAAATGATATTCCACCAACAATTAGAAGCCTCAAAGGTCCACATAAATTGAATCTATCAAGAAATGGTCTTAGTGGAGAAATAAAAATTAGTTTTGGAATGCTACAACAATTAGAGTCACTAGACCTTTAAAATAATTAAGTGAAAGGTAAGATTCCAAGTGAAGTACTAAACCGCTCATTGATGAATTATTTCATTGTACCTAACAAAATGTTTTGTGGAAGAACTCCAATAGGGGGTCAATTATCAAAATTCATTGAGTCTACATGTTTCTTTGGAAACCCTAGTCTTTGTGGATATCCACTTGATAATAAAATGTGTGAATGTGGAACAACTAATATCAAACCTCCTCAGAAAGAGGAGGATGAGGAGGAAGGTGAAATCTCAAGGACCTGAGTGGATGCCAAGTTTTGCTACTAGATTTTGGGGAGTATTTGTAATCTTGTTTTTCAAAAGGTATTGGAGAAGAAGATGCATTCAAGCATTAGATGAAGTTGTCATTATTTTTTTAGATAGATTAAGAGGTATTAGGTAGGTCAATATAATTTGACAAATACAATTTCTATGTGGATTGATGTATTTCTCTTTGTTCACACCTCTGTGAAGCATGCAAATCCTTGTTGATATAAGGATATGCAATTAATTAATTAACAATACAATTCATCAATACACCAAGACTCATTAGTGAAAATATGCTTTTTTTTGTTATATTTTTTTAATATATATTCATTTTTGATATATTATATAATATTTAAATGAAAATTAAAATACAATTAATAATTTCAAAATCATAATAAGTTTAAAATATAAATTTCTCAAAAATTATACATATCAATAGATGGGAATATTTCTTTCAACTAAAAAATAAATAAATATTCATGTTAAAAGCTTAATGTAGACCAATATAAATCTTTTATCTTTATTGATTAACAACTCATATAATCTTCGTTTTACATGCATAAAATAAAATATTTGTAAACATTAAATTAGTTTCAATAATAATATATTTCACTAGTACTTATAACATCTCTATCATTTCCACAACAACATATTTTTTTATTTTTTTGGGGACAAATACACAATCCTTTGTATATTGGAATCTTCATTTTATTTGTCTTTGAAATAACTTATTTTTTTCCAATGTTCTTTCACTATGTAGTTCAATTAATTCTTCTTGCAAATGCCAATGTTATTTTATCTTGAAGAAGGACTGATATTTTTTTTCTCTTTTTATGCGTTGTACCAAGAGAAACAAATGTAGAATGGAAATGAAAATAATTTTTGTTTGAGTAGAAATACTGATGATCTATTTTATTAATTGATATGGATTTCATTTATTTAATATTTTAAAAGGGTTAATGTGTTACAAAAGAAATCAATTTTCCTATTTATTAGTTCCTTTTTCAAGAAAATTAGATATTTAATGGTTAATCAATAAATATTCAAAATAAAATAATGATCAAATTTACTTGCTAAATGGGCTTTGGTCATTATGGAGGGCTGGTCTATTGAGGATAGGGGAAAAAAATTCTCCGGAGTTGTCTCAAATGTTGGATTAACTTGTTGATTAAGTCCTTTGTAGTCTTCTCTTAGTTGGGTGGGTTGCATTATTTGATGTATTTCTCTTATTATTTTGAATAAATTTTTACCCCTCTTTATTGTCAAATTTACTATGATTTGTAATTCTCTATTGTTTTTATAATTGTAATTAATCCATTAAATGAGAGTTACAAATATATCATTTACTATTTCTGATTTCAAGAATTGAGATCCCATCTAATGCCTTATGAACCTATCTTCCCTCTCAAGGGATAATCCATACATTATCCCTCTTATCCAATACTCAATGGATATGACATCGCTTCCAAAAAAAACAGATACTTAATTTTTCTGTGAAATGATGTTAGATAATTTTGTATTAAAGATGGGAAAAATATAAACATCTAACCATCATCATCATACTAAGACTAGATTCTCCAAACCTACTTCCAATATTATTTATATGAATAATTTTTATTTAATAGTCCATTCAAGAATTCTTCTAATGATAATTAAATAGGTTTTAATTATTCATATAATCAATCTTTTGTTTCCTACTTTGGTAGAAACATATTAGTATTTTTATTGTTGTCTCCAGGATTGGGGGGCAAGACTAGCTTTTCAATCATCCTTTCTCACTTTCCCTTTGTGAAGGAAGACCTTTATTAAGGATCTCTTTTCAATTGTGGAGGTATATATCCCTGTTGAGGATCTCCTTCCTCTTATTGGACCAAGTATCCCTAATGAGGATCTTATCCTTGCCTTATAAGTGCATATCCTTAATTTTAGCTCTTCCTTAGTATTGAAAGTCTATATTCATTCATCAAATTCTTCTCTTTGTTGAGTTGTATCTTTTATAATGTCATAATTTTATTTCATTTCTTATGAGTATGTGTGCATTCCTTGTTTGAAATGGTGCATCTTTTATGAAGAATCTCTCCTTAGTGAAGGGGTTCTATCCTAAGAATCCACTTTGGAAAAGGTGTGTATTCTTAGTCCTCTTATCATTCCAAGATGCCATATTTATTAAGGATCTCCTCTACTCTTGGAGGTAGATATATTTATACAAAGATCTCTTCATCCTTTGTTATTCATGCATCCCTCAAAAGGATCCCTTTTACATTTTTTGCAAGATTACAATTATATCTTCCTTTCTTAAAAAAATGAAGCCTACTTAGTAGTCTTTCTTTCTAGCTTGTAATGAATGCATTATTGGCGGATATCTCCTTGGTGTTAAAGGTGGGTATCCTTGTTTTTATCTACCTTAAGACAACAACATACAACTATGTTGACATCTTAAGGGGGGACATATATGCGGCCTCCTAGTTGCATTTATTCTATCTATTATTAAAATGGGATTGTTGCATACTCATGTTTCATCCCTATTTAATCCATCATTCATGGGATTATTGCATCCTCATGCATAATCCTCATTTCATTTATCAATATGGGATTGTTGCGTCATCATGATTCATCCTCATTTTATGCATCATTAGATGTATTAAATAGGTTGAAGCACACTAAAAAAAGAGCAAAGACTCTTACACAAGGTGCTATACACTTGAAACTAGACATCACTTGCACACATACACGAGGATGAGTGGAACTAGCTAAAAACAACTAGATTATTCTTACTCTCCTCCCCACATGGATCACCTAGATAAAAACATCTAGGGGCAAGTAGTCCATGCCCTTTCTCATTATTCTTCCCACGGATCACCTGGATAAACACATCTAGCGTGTATTCATGCCCTCTCTTCTTCTTCTCATGAACTCAGAGTTTTGATATTGACAGTTCATGGATGATGCTTTCTTTTCTCTTTTATGTGATCTCTTGTTTTCATGAGATGGCATTTTTTTTTTCAAGAATGATATTAGTTGTTGACACATTTTGATATCGAGGTCTCTTCGACTAGTTGACTTGAGGTCTTGTTTTTGGTTCTTAGCTTTTCTCATGTGTCTTTTTATGTCTTTTGTCTTTGTTTGTCATTTTGTCTTTGTTTTCCTTTTTGTTTTTATCTTGTTTTGTGTGCCCTTGCATATGTTTGAGTGAGTTAAGATCCTAAGATTGGGGGATTGGTTCTTCAAAATTAGCGATATCTTATACTCCTTGTGATCTTTCTCCACATTCCTCATCTTCTTCATCTCTCTTTCTTCTAATTTACCATGAGTATTTGCATAAGATAATACTCTCACTAAAGTGGGGACTAAATGTAGCATCCTAAAATTGAACCCTTTAAAATTTTGACCATATTTGGGGCCCTCACCTTGGTGTTCTCATCTTCATGCTTGATCAAGACCTATTTATGCCTCCATCATGCAATAAAAATCATATTTTCACACTTTACCTTGTTGGGACCCCTTGTCCTTGCCCTAAATTGGGGTAGGACTATGTCCGGGTACCCTTCTCCTGACAAGGACCATGGCGCCATGCCATGGTCCTCCTTGATTGGGCCCTAATTTCAACCCTTGGCCCTATCTCAAATTTGAGTGGGAAACTTTTCCCCATGTCATCCTATGTCAAAAAATTAATAAGATTGATGACAAGCAAGTATATAAGGAGGTCTTCCCCTCTCATTTGATAATAAGATAACAAGTAAATAAAGTGGAGATGATCATAAGGCAAGGAGACTACATTCAAGCATTCACACATTTAATCATTCATCATCAAGCATTCTTCAAGGTTGCATATTCTTCATCTATCCATTGGAGAAACATTACATCATTCATTTGCAATCATGTGTGTGCGATTAGGGTTTTCTCATGTTCATGCCATTTCATACAACATATGTGATTACATTCAAGAAGCAAAGCATTAAAATCAGTCATTGTAGATCTAAGGTATACCTTTCCATTATTTACTTTAGTATTTGCAATATTTCATTCAAGGTTGATTCCAAATAGGGTTTTGACCAAAGGCAAGCCCCTATTCCAAACCTATTTCCCTTTTTCTTCTGTGTGTAGGAAATAAGAGTGCAATTATACTTCTGAAATTAAGATTTATTATCAGAGATGAAAAAACCCTTTTTGGCACACAGAAAGCTCGGAGGACCAAGGTGGTGGGCGCCCTAGTCCTTGCACATAGTCTTGGCTATTTTTGGCATATTTCATAGAGAAGCTCCAAATCATCTCAACCTTCTTAGATCTAGGTGTACGATGAAATCCTAAACTTATAGATCACTATTTCTGCATATTTTGTCTACAATTCTAGCATTCTACTTATTTTAACAATTCAACATACAAAAGAGGAAAACCCAAATTAATTCAATCCATTTAGTATTCAGTTCTTATCTCATTTAGGATTTAGATCTAGTGGATTCATCTCCTCTTTTGAATGTAAAGTCCTCGAAGTGAAACTACAACAATAACTAATTCTAGCTCGAGTCCTAGTGTAGAGTGGACTCTTTATTCAATAAAAATACCAAATCAAGAGTGTGCATAGTTGCATTGAAATAGAGTTATGAGACATAATATCATTGTTATTTATGTTATACTACAATTCCTCTATGTGTTTAATTGGTAGATAGAGTGGGCAAGGCTTCAACATGGCCACAAACTAGTTAATAATACCCTAATTGCTTCCATGTGAAGAACAAGGCAAGTCTCCCTTTGGCTGGGTGATGACTGTGAGCCCTTAAGATACATGTTAGATCTTGGAGACAAGCATTCATCCACATAAATAATCATTTATAACACATTAACATTAAATCAATGAGAGAAAAGTACATAGCATATTCATATATTAACATGTCATATATATCATAACTGTATGAAAGTATGGTTCATGATGTAGTTAAAGCATATAAAGATTCTAATACAAGTAGAAAATAAAATCATGACAATCCTAGGACTCATCACTCTATTATTATGATTTTCTTTTGTAATGTTGCCCTCTTTAGGTAGATATTTCTTGTTTGAACATAGATGTAATGGGAGTAGTGTGACTTCCTGATCCTAGGATTTTTCTATTAATTTATAATAATGCTTATAAATATATTTTCCATGCTTCAAACCACTCTTGATAATCTCATCATTACCACTTTGAAAGGAAAAAATCCTATCAATGAGGACAACCTCAATTTTAGTTATCTCTATCATGGATAAGTTTAGAGAATCAAGAAATCCTTCCATATTCATCCAAGGGTTTTGTCTCCCCAAGAAAATTGTACATGGTCCTTAACATAGCTATGCCAACATTTCTTAAGATTTTTTTTTTATATATTGCCATCAGGAAGTTATCCAAACTAGGATAACCCACCCACAAGTCTTCCAAGAATAGGGTTGGCCCACCATTGCGAATATCACACCTTAGGTAATATGTGACTTTTATTTTATATTTTTGCATGAAGTTCCATACTCTCGAGCCACATAGAGGATAAGGGATATATTCTAAGAGGACCATATCCTTCAAGATATTTATTCTGAAGGAATCTTGCTCATTTCAAGTGGGTTTCCTTATATATTCTCCATTCTATTTTTGCACCATCTCCCCATCTCTTTTGCCTTGCATATTTTGTCCTAGGAAATTAGTGCAATTTTACCTTGTTCTATTGGGCCTTGCCAAAATACTTTCTCATATTTTGAATCATTCTTTGATTTTCTCTAAAAGAGATAGATAGGAAAGACAATAAATAAATGGGTTTTTTTTAAAATAGTTCTTTGAGCATGGATATTCTACTAGCCCATGATAGTCATCCACCTTTCTAGGAATCTATTCTCATTTGACATTTTCTCCTCCAATGGATCTCGTAGCTTACCCTTGGATCCTAAACCCTTCACCAAATGTGATCCAATATAGGTCCTAGGTAGTTGGCCAATATTAAAATTAAAAAATCTTATGATTTATTTCTCCTTCCCAATTAGGATGAACTTGAAGAATATCTTTGATTTTTATTTACTGGCTTCTTGCCCCAATGCTTTGGAATATATATTTAATATTCTTCATATGCAATGCTTCTTTTTTGTTAGTAATCTCAAATAGTACCATGTCTTTTGAATATATATTTAATATTATTCATATGCAATGCTTCTTTTTTGGTTAGTAATCTTGAATAGTACTGTGTCATGTAGAGATCAAGTTGGTAATATTGATGTGCTTTAGCCATCCCTAAGATGCAATCTTCCCAAAGGATTTACCTAAATCTTTTTTTGTCATGATGAAGAGGAAAAGAGATAATGGATCCCCTTGTCGCAAAGCCATTGATACTTTGAAGAATCCCACAAGAGAGCCATTTATGAGGATAAAAATTGTAGGCTCTCTATGTAATTGAAGATCAAATCTAGTCATCTCTTGTTGAAACAAAAATCCTCCATGAGATTCATTATAGATCTCTAGTCTTATCTATTATAAACCTTCTTAATATTTAATTTAATCAACATACCTTGACTCTTGGTTTTCTACATAGAGTCAACTTTACCTCTTCGAAAATAATTACTCCATCTATAATTAATCTTCTTGGAACAAAACTTGTATGCTCATCTAACTTAAATTTATTAGTATTCTCTTTAATATACTTACCCTAGCCTTAGAAATCATTTTATAAATGGTATTACAAAGGGATATTGGGTGGAAGTCATCCAAGGTAGAGGCTTTCTCCTTTTGGGGTATTAAATAAACAAAAGTATTTTTTATTTCTTTGTGATCTTTGCCCAAAAAAAATGATTGGCTATAATAAGGATTCTTTCAAACTCTTTGTACTATTGAAGTGGACTCAAACATATCCTAAACTTGTTATCTTTTCTTGTATTTTATTGGCATGCAACCATGTTAGTTTTAGTTTTGGGTTGTAAGTGTTTCAATGAAATTAAATAAATGCACCTGGCCTATAAACTACAATATTCTCTGACCTCAAATTTACCCTATCCTTCATATATAGTTTCTTTAAAAAGTATTGTTTAGATTTAACAACTTTCTTCCAAAGTATGAATATGTTTTAATCGAACACGATATGGAAAAAGTATCTAATAGGTTTGGACTCCTTAGAAAAATAAGGTCATACTATTGGTTAGATAGTGTATATTTAAGGTTGATAGACTTATAAAGAATTGAGAAGGGGGGGTGAATCAGTGACACCAAAAACAATACTACTTTAAACAATGATAGGTAGATATACTTAGAAAGTTTGTTAAACATTATGCATGCTATCAAAAATGATATTAAAGCATCCACATTAAGTAAAATATCCACCATAACACAAGTGGAAAATCCAAATGGGAAAAACCATGGTGAGATGGAACTCACAAGTTAACTAACTGTAGTGATAGGTAACTGACCGGTTAAGGTCTACCAAAGTGCTTTGCTAGGAGCGAATCCTATTAAAGATACCAAAGCTAGGTTAAAAGCTATACCCTATTAGGAGTAACCTTAATAGAGGATTTCAAAATCTAAACTAATGGATCACCTACTTAGAGGATTTGTATAATGAAGCTTGTTAGAGCTTACTCGGTTAGGGATTTGACTATTGTAGTGATTAGAAAACAACATGTGGTGTGATCTAGAAGTAGCACAACTTGCTTGAATAGATCCTTTTCTACTCATTCAAAACTTCATTACCAACATACTCTGCAATACTCTCAACACCTTAACACTTCTATCTTCGCATTAAATCAATATATCATAACATGTCTCCTTTCCTCATCATATGTCATTATATAGACATTTTGATTTCAAGTTGGCCTTAGAAATTATTTCACATTTTCCTAGGTGCAATGAATCTAGACAATCAAACATAAATCATCACAAAATAGCACCAAAAATTGTTGGTTAGGGTAACTCATCACACAATCAATGAATATCAATTCGAACATCAATACCGGTTGGAGTTAACCATATCAACATGTAAACTGATTGTCTTTCATTTCTCCTTTGATAATCTCCACTAGATCTTTAGGTTGGTGTCAAGTCATTCCTGTATTTCATATATACATATACATATACTGGTTGTCTCCATGTACCAATTTGATACTCTCTAATCAAAACTTCTAATACTGGTAGCAATATAATACAAATAAATTTTCAAGTAACACTGATAGATAATGTGATCATATGTGTGTATACATGTTCCATCAATGACAACATATGAAGTCATTCATTACAATCATCATCAAGTCAACAATCTCCCCATTTGGCAATGATGACAACACTTAGAAAATTTGACAACTATATAACTAAGCTTGCTTACAAAAATTGTACACATATATTTCAACTCCTAACCCCCCTTAACCATACATACAAAATTTTCACAACACACATACATATTTCTACTTCCCCTTTGACAACAATGCCAAATTGAAAAGCAAAATACATATATATATAGAGAGCAAAAATTGTATCAAAATGTTTTACATAAACAAAAACTTGAAAATATGAATCAAGAGGTACGGAATGC
Organism: Cryptomeria japonica; assembly: GCF_030272615.1. Classification (NCBI taxonomy): domain Eukaryota; kingdom Viridiplantae; phylum Streptophyta; class Pinopsida; order Cupressales; family Cupressaceae; genus Cryptomeria; species Cryptomeria japonica. The sequence continues at coordinate 58,393,288 of NC_081408.1, forward strand.
AATTCTTAGAAAAATGTCACTAAAGTTACTCTTCATTTGAGAAAAATCATGTGCTCATGCCTCCAACAGATTCTTAGTGACTTCAATTATGGTCATAATCTAAGTACAAAACTCTTCTATTGCATCAAGTGTACACATCTTTGGAGTAGCCAAAATTGCTTCTGCATTCTTGTAGGCTTTTTGTAACATGTCCACTTGGGGTCTAAGTATATTCTTCAGCTCCTTCAGGGATTGGAGTCTTTTTGCCTGTTCTTGATCATAGGTGGCTAGCCGGTTTTGCAAAATATCCATAGATTTGCTAAAAGAAAAAATTGAATCTTGTAATGGTTCATAGGGATTACATATCTTTGCACGTTCTTTCTCAGTTTCAGTTCACCTTTGATTGATATTAGAATAGAAGAATGAAACATTAGATGTATATGCAAGAATTCTCCTTCCTATTTCAATAGCTTTTCTTATTAGATCTTTATTAAGAGATAAATCAATTCTTCTTGTATCAATATCTTTCATAAGCTGTTCTCCATGCTTCTTGTAAATTTTCTCAGCATAGGTTTGTACTACTTCTTTGAGGGACTTAAGTTGGTTAGATGCATTAGCAACCAACTGGGCAAGCTTGCCAATGGGAGTTGACAACTGCCCAGTAGAAGTTTCTGGTAGAAGACTTGTCAGAATATCTATGACATTTTGAATGGTTTCAGCTTGCATTCTCTGTTCTTTAAGTCTCTTCTTCTGCATCCTAGATTGCATGACAGTTGCAATCTTCATCATTTTTGATGCACTCATGTTATCAACATCTATAGGCCCTATGATGCCTAGTGAGTCATCATCATCTTCATCAGTTTGTTTTGTGACTAATGTTTTTACCAGTTGAACAAATTTCTCTATCTTTATTGTCTCTTTCTTTTGTTCCTTTAAGTTTTTCGGTTCAAAGATCTGTGCAGCAACTTGTTTAGCAAGATTTTCTTGGGTTGCTTGTAAAATCAGTTGGGATTTTATTGGTTGTTCTTTTGCTGGTGGAGGTGGAATATCCACTCTTCATTGAGTTGTCGGTATCTCAATAATCTCAGGTGCAATAATGTTTCTGGATAGATCTATTGTATCTTGAATATCATCAACAAGAATAACCTTTTGAGAAGTGGTGTCATCTTGTGTCTTGATAGGATAGACAACATCAACTTGCACAACTTCTTCCTCATCCATTTCAGGTCGTACCCAGGCTCAGCTTGTTCATCTTTACAATATTATAAATTCACTTGCATTTGTTGAATATTACAAGCTATCTGATGAGTTTCAACTTCAACAAATTGACCTTTCTCATTTATTAGCTTTAATCTTCTTGCCTTAGACATAAACTGACCTTTATATTTGTCAAGTAAAGCAATTAATTCATTCTTTTCTAATGAAGGAAAATATTGAATAAACACATTATTAATAATTTCAATCTCAATCTCCCACTTATTTGAAAGAATAGAGTACAAAGTGTAGACACCTAAAAATGTCTCATTGATCATGTACTAATTATTCATCTAATTGATTAAATAATTCTCTAATTATTTAATTAAGTTAATTAATATTATTCTTCTAATTTCATATTTCCCCTTCATCTTACTAATTAATTCTATTTCTTATTCTTTCATCATTTTATCATTTAACCATTTTTTAATGTTAATTAAATATTTATTATTTAGTTAATTCTGATTAATTCCCTAATTTAAATAATCTTTATTATTTAAATAAATTTTATTCTCAATTTCTCTCTCTAATCATCCAATCATTAACCCTTTTCTAAATATTAATTATGATTTAATCCTTTAATTTAATAATCTTTATTATTTAACTAAACTGCATTTCTAAATAATTAAATATTTTCTTTAAATTATTTAATTAGCTAATTAATTCTTCTAATTCAAATTCTTCTAATTTCATTAATTTCTAATTTCTTCTAATTTCAAACACATGTGCATGATTTCAAAAACCAAATTAAAAATCAAAGTCAAGTTCTAAATATATTCAAATACTAAATTGAATAAATTCAATTATTTGAATTAAAATATCATGCAAAGATTGAATTGAAAATCTAAGTTAAAGTGCAAGCACATGCTAAATTAATTAATTCAATCAACTAATTAATTAAATCATAATATCTCCAATCTCTATTTTCATCTTTTAGTTAGCTTTTTCTAAATAAATATTTCTTTGTCATCCTCTTTATGTCTTCCAATCATTCTTTTTCTTCCTTCAGTTAGCTTTTTCAAAATCAGTTAACTCCTTTAATCTATTCAATCTATTATGTTTCACCTCTAAATCAACAGTTCAACTATCAATTTTCATGTGAGCTCACCTGGGTTCCACCTCTTGATCAATATGTTCCACCTTTCAATCAATCCTCTCCAAAAATCTATAAATTGAGCACTCAATCTCCATTTTTCAACAATCATGAACTTTGAATCTTTGTGTTAGTTGCAGGTTGCTAGCACAATATCTACGAGCCATCATACCATAGAGAAGAGAAGAACAATGGAAGCCATGATGCACAATAGGGAGTTTCATATTGTTTAATTTAATTCCATTTTGCATCTATTTCATTGGTTTTATGTTTAAATTGCTTAGATAGTTAAGGAATTTGTGATTTTCATTATTTTCTATTTAGCAATGGTGAATTTGAGCATAACACATTTTGGTGAACCCGACGTGAACAACAGCTAATTAACCTCTTTGTTTTTCTGTGTCATTTTTGTAGATCGTATGGATTTATTCTTTTTTTTCAAGGTTGCATGAATTTCAAGAACAGATCTTTCCATCATGCAATCACCCTTACCTTATCATGCAATTGCATAGATAGGGCTATACAATCGATCAGACAGGGTTATGCGTTCATGTGGAACCCATCACGCAATCACCCTTAAAGTATCACGTAATTGACCTGTTAGGGTCACACAATCACTCTGTTAGTATCACGCATTCCAAGGAAAATTTGTTGTTTTGTTGTTTTTATTCTCATACCTGTTCTATTCTCTGATTTGTTTAGTTCTCCATGAAATTGAGTAAATCTAGAAATGGATTATTTCTATTACATGTTTTTATTATAACAGTTTATGGCACGTAAGGTACAATTCAATATTTCAGGTGCCAGAAGGACAAAGGAACAAAGAAGACATGCTAAACACTATCAAAGGATTCTCAAAGCAGAAAAGAAAATACAAGATTAGGAAGACTAGCCAGCGATTGATAGATACAACAACTTGGTTCTCTCATATCAGGTTAAATTTGATTTAATTAACATTGGATGGATGATGAGAGATCTAGCTAGGGACTCACAATTTGTTTTACAGGTTTTTGATCAAGTTTAGTTTCACTTTTTTTTTTTGTGTTATCTGCCTGTGTGTCATGCAATCATCTTATTATCATTAGGCAATCGACCTATTAAGGTCACACAATAGCCCTATTAGCATTACGCATTTGACTAACAGAAGTACACAATCGCTTATCCAGAGTCATGCAATCGAGTATGTATCATCATGCATTCGCTTCTATCAATTTTTGATTCTCTATTTTTTATTGATTTGATTTTACTACTAATCATTTGTTTGCAACCTGTGGTGAATTTACATAAAGGATTGGATTAGTATTAGATCAATTGCACTCATAATCTCATACTTCATCTTTTGGTGCTTAAAATCAACAATGGTTAAAATGGACATGCATGCATAATCTCACACTTCATCTTTTGGTTCTTAAAATTAACATTGGTTAAAATTGACATGCATGTATAACACTTCGATTTGGGCTTAAAATTAATAATGTTTAAAATTGACATGCATGCCTTCACATTTTAATTTGGTGTTTAAAATGGACATGCACATGTGTATTCAACACCTCAATTTGGGATTTAAAATGAATGTGAATCAAATTGCATATAGATTAAATCACATTTGATTTTCTCAAGGGAAAGAACTTTTATCATGTTTGGGGTGGACCTACTGTTGCATTAACTAACTTTCCACCCGCCTTCGGGGTCTTAGGAGAAAGGAAGGAGGTGATAACGACACCCAATTTTATTTTATTCCACACAGTGAGGGGTATCTTTGACTGGGGATTTCATCACCCCACAGAGGTACTTCAGATTGGGATGTTTTGGGGATATCATCTCTCCCAGCGTACTCCCAAGCAGGTTTTTCGAGCTGCTATATAAATATACTGGTTAGGAAGCTAAAGTGTTGAGTGAATTTGACGTAGGTGGGGGCCTTCCCTGCTCCGATAAGCTCAACTAAAGTCTTAAGTTGATTTCTTTGAGAATCCATTGTTGGATTGGGACCCCTCAAAATTTTATAATAAGAACCAACTTAGTATCCCAAAATCCTACATTCAATGATTTTGAGAGTGTGGATCATACCCCATAGATACCTCTCATGTAGCTTACATTATGAAGCATAAATCCCTCAGTGATAAGATCTTTGGATCTTTGAGGTAAGAGAGATTGACATGCCCAAGAAGTGTGTGTCGTGGAGTGGAGCCAGTGCTGCCAGACTCTCTATTTGTCTGTCTTGTTTCAGTATTTTGTTGCAGGGGCCTCATTGAATCGTGTCCACTTTCTAGCCTAAGATTGTCTTATGCATATTTTTATGTATCATTGTATCAAACCAGTATTGAGTCAGTTATTTGGGCTATTTCAGGCCCTATCCTATGTATCTCTAAATTCTCTGAGATTGTTTCAAAACCAATTCAGTCAGCTATATCTACCTCCAAACAATTGTTCTCGGACTTGAAAAACCACAAAACCTGTCCTACACATAGAATTACTAAAACAAAAGTCCATTTTGAAACATCAGACAGTCCTGCAAACTCAGAACTAAAATATTTATACAGTTGTGACCATAGGAAGTCCTTCCATAGTCCTCATTTACGTCCTAAGTCCTCACATAGTCTTCATTTATCATCCTAATTCCTTGCATAGTCCTCATTTACATCCTTATTATCATCCTAAGTCCTTGCATAGTCCTCATTTACATCCTTATTATTGTCTCAAGTCCTTGCATAGTCCTCATTTACGTCCTTATTATCATCCTAAGTCCTTGCATAGTCCTCATTTACATCCTTATTATTGTCCTAAGTCCTCATTTACATCCTTACTATCATCCCAAGTCCTTGCAAAGTCCTCATTATCATTCTCATATATGTCTTCATCTAGACCTCATATACGTCTGTCTTGCTCTATCATCATTTGCATAATCAAAGTCATAGCATGCACCTTAACGAGTCTACTAGGTGATGACTTGTTCCCTTTCAAGCAACCTAATCTAGTGCCAAATGGTGATTAGCGAGAAATTATCGAATGTATAGCTAACTTAGCCTAGGAATCAAGGAGAAACGCACCCCAGTATATAGGAGTCGAGTACGAGATAAATATCGAGTATAAAATTGCCCATAGGATTGATAGAGAAATTCTTGCAGAATGTCTAAGAGAAGACATGGAAAAACTTGCATTACAAAAATCTTGACATACTCAACAAGTCTTGTGTCAAAATCCCCAATAGAGAGTCTAGTCTAGTTTAGCATACCTCATACCTACATCTAGAGTCTAGCATTAGTCGTCGTCTTGGATAAAACCACCCTCATATAGTAGTCTTAAATGCCTATCACAAGATCACAAAAGGCAAAAGGTACAATGGACCCAAACAATGACTTATCAGTAAATCCAACGTGGAATATAGACATATCAACTAGTCAACAATTAGGTTCTCAGGCAATGTCTACACTAAATGAATTACAACAACATTTAACAAAAGAAGAAATTGAGTCAGCTCAACAAGATCCACATGTCCTTATGATCTTAGATGCACTTATACATAGTGATAGGGACAAATATCTCCCATTGTTATTATAAAATGGGGCAAAATTACCTAAGGATTTTGATGTCACAAAGATCCTACCACTAGAAAAAAATTTAGGTCAAGTTAATAGTCAAACACCGCACATAACATAAATGCAAGCAACGACCTCTGGTTTTCCTCAGAATTCACCTATGCAAACAAATGTTAGTACAAACTCTTAATCAAGTGCATCATCTTTAGCGATAAATGTTAGTGTACCAACATAGAGTATATCAATAATATCAAGTGTCTCAACACTTATTTCAACATAGATTCCTCAAGCAACAAGTGCAACCCAACCTCCAGTTTCCTATTCTATAGGATCGATATATAGTCACCAAAATGCAAATCTAGGTCTTGCAAATACAACAAGTACAACTTAGCCTAACATGGGTTCACATATCAACTATTTCACAATGCCTAGTGGAACATACAACACGAGGAATTACAATCATGGTAGCTTCCAATGACCTCCTAGTTATGCTACCACAAATCCTTTTGTGGGACATACATAGACACAAGGTGTACCTTTGATGCAAATGGATATGCTGACACAACAATTACAAAATTTGCAACAACAGATGACCACTATGCAAGTCGGTAACGATAAAAAGAGCTACACACTGCAGGACTTACGTCCTTATCCTTTTGATCACACTTTGTACATGTTGCCTTTCCCACCACATCAGAGAATTTTTCATGGCATGCATAGAGGTTGCAATAGAGGACACTCACTTAATGAGACTATTTCCTAAAAGTCTGGGGGGCCAAGCCTTAGAGTGGTTTTCACATTTACCACCAACCATCACATCATGGGGAGAATTAGCTAAACACTTTATTGCAAATTTCTCGCATAACATTGAAACCCTAGTTACTTTGATGGACTTGTGTGCTATGAAACAATACAAGAATGAAACATTTGCATCCTTCATACAACAATGGAGGGCTCTCTATAGGAGGTGTAAGACAATTATCCAAGAAATAGAGCAAGTAGATATGTTCACTGAAAACTTGATCCCAAAGATTAAATATCCCTTACAAATGCAATGTTTAACCACGTTCAAACAAATCATAGAAAAAGATCTAAAATGTGAGAAGGGACTAGTGCAACAAGGTCTTATTAAGTATGGCAACACCAACAACAATGACAAATCCAAGTTTTGGTCGAGAAACAAAATGTGACCAATGATGGTGTCGTAGACACTAGAATAGTAAATAGAACTCAACCAGTTTTATCTTTAGGAATGAGTCAATCATAAAATCCACATATGGAGAATAAACCTGCTTCAACAAATGTAAACACTAGACAAAACATGAACACAAGGTACCCCAGGGTAAATGCTCCAAGAAGGAATTACACACCTCTAGAAGAACCTATTGAGTTAGCACTCAAAAAGTTAATACAAATAAACATGATCACTTTACCAAAAATTAGAGAATACGAACCAGGTCCTTTCAAACCCACATGGTGGAATGAAAATGATTTTTGTGATTATCGTCAAACTAAAGGTCACAAAATGATGAGTTTCTATAAGTTGAAATTGGTCCAAGATATGATAGACCAAGGGGACATCATGATCGATACTGATAAAACCTTAGCTAACACAAATCATACAATCTTTAAGGATCCATTTGTTAAGCATGACAAAGGGAAAGCTACCACATCAGGTACTCAAGACAATATAACCAACTCCACAAAAGTCTCATATGACTACACTATTCATGCCATTAGCTTAGAAGATGTAGTAGACAATGATTCACAAGAAACACTTGATCAATATGAGCAATATCTAGGAACTCACACAGAAGATAACCAAATTTGTATGTTGTCAGAGGCACCAAAATACGATAATGATAGAAATATTTGTCTTAGAGACTGAGGGCATGATGAACCATCTCATTCAGGATGGTGTTAAGATGAACTCATAGAACACATCATGGATGTCAAACATACACATGGAGACTATAAAGAGTGATTTAACATAAACCTTGATAACACAACATATGATACCGACAATACCTACAAAAGAGATGATACGGTAGCTACAATCACAATAAATCCGAGAGACAAATACTGTGCAATAGTTACCCACAAATCAAAGGTAACCTTACAAGGAGTACCACCAAATTATCCACTAGTAGTAGGGACTTACAATGTTGTTGAGCAACTTATGAAAACCCCAGCACAAATATCACTATTTGAATTACTATGAATTTCACCCACACATAAAGCTATTATGGAGAAAGTGCCTCAATATTTAGTAGTGGACAAAGATATAGATGAAAGTGCCTTCCAATCTATGGTAGGGAATTTGACACAAGACACTCGTATTGCATTCATAGAATGATACATTCCTAGTGACAGATTGCTCCATAATGACCCACTACATCTAGAAGCGCACATACATACAAGAAAGATCCAAAGAGTACTCATAGATGGAGGAGCCGACCTCAACATTTTTACTTTAAAATTGGTTAAGGCACCAGGATATTCTAAACTTCACATTGATTCATCCAAGAGAATAATTATCAAGGCATACGATGACGAAGAATGTTCCTCAAAAGGCATTGTAACATTACCCGTACAAGTGGGACCTATAACAACAGAGGTCACTTTTCAAGTCTTGGACAAAGAATTGGGATATACCATGTTATTGGGCCACCCATGGATTCACACCATGGAAGAAGTACCATCGACATTTCATCAATGTGTCAAATTCCCATATAATGGTATTGAAATCACTATAAAAGGTGATCCAAATCCCTTCCAACATTGCAATTACTTGAAAGAAAGTGTAGATAATCAAGTACCAGTTAATCAAGAAGCACCTCTCACTACACAACTAGAGGCATTAAAGAACACAAAAACAAAAAAGAATATGCCTACAATGTCCTCCTTACATATACAAGATATGGGTTGTGGAGAGTATTCTATTGCAAATGCTTCAATTGGAAAAAAATTGTCTCTATCTCCTAAATCTTTTGGGAAGCCCAAAAATGCAGTATAAAAACAAGACAAAGGTAAAGAAGTTGTCAGATACATAGACTCGTGCTCTTTCATTAGATAAGGTTTCTTACAAGAAGAATCCCTAATTGAAGATGTCAACCATTGGATATATAGAAAAGAGGATCATATAACAATACCCAGAATACCCATAGATAAGTATGGCAATGGATTCAAAATGATCCAAAGACATGGATATGATGGTACCACAGGCCTAGGGTTATAGAAACAAGGAAGACTATAACCTATTGTTCCTAATTACAATCTAGGGAATCAAGGATTGGGGTATAAGCATGTACCACATATCACAGAAGCAAGACAACATACTCTCGATATACTTAATAGACCAATGAAACCGTCAGACTCATACCACAAAGGGATTTGTCCACACAGGTGCTTCCCTCTTCATCTCAAACAAATAATCAAGTACCCACATTGCCTAGCATGAAATCAGATGGGGAAGACATGAGACTGTAACTAGGAAATGTGGAAATCATCAAAGAAAATAATATTAATAATAGCTCAATCACGAAAGCTCAAATGCAATGATCTATCCTAACACACTCAATAGAGACATGAAAATGAAACATTCAAAACTAAAGATTATGCAAACCAAATATAGATCTGAATGCTTCCTTCATGCAGCTCTATTGCTCTTCTTTCTTCTCCAAATAGTTTTGTTGTGGATCTCACCTACTAGTGCATGATCATGATATGAAAGCAAGTAAATAAGATATTGGCGCAAGAGTACTTGAAGTGTGATTTGACAAAGTGATTAGAAATTTGATAATCTAATTAGGGATTAGATTGAAGAAATTCATCCAATTTATAGACAAATTGGAGAGATGGATCAAATTAGCATGATTCAATTCAAATAGAAATTGAAAATCAAAAATGTCAATTATGACAATTTATGACAAATTATGCACTTTCTATGCAAAATTTGATTGATTGATAATTCATGACAATTTATGACAAATTTCTATGTCAAGAATTGATTGATTGTCAATTATGACAAATTATGACAAATTTCTATGTCATTCCCATGAAATTAGGAGAAAAATAGGAGAGAATTGAAATTAGGAATTAGAAAATTAGAAAATTAGAAAAAGAGGAAAATTAGGAAATTAAGTGAATTAATTAATAATTTTTCATTTATTAATTAATTCACAAAGAGAGGAATTATTAGCCAATTAAATGAACATTTAATTGTGATGAGAAGACTTAGGATAAATAATTAATTTATTAATCCTAGAGAGAGAAATGACAAACAAGGTTAAATGATTAAATCATGAAACCCTAAAAGACGAATTAACAATGCAAGAATGAGAATTAGGTCTTGATGAAAGATAATTGATGTTGATTCAATTATGATCATGATTCTGACTGACAAAGGACCAATGCTGATAAATGATTTGATTGATAAAGGCACCAATTGATGAGGAACAATGACTAATTGATCCAAATTGACATAATTGAGACAGACAATGATCGATGGCAAATTAATCGCAAAATGACACGATTGAAAAGAGGACAAGGATCGATGACAAAATAGATTGCAAGATGAAAAGGTTGAAAATGACCACGATCGATGACAAATCAATTGCAAGATGACAAGATTGAACATGACAACGATCGATGACAAATCGATCGCAAAATGATAAGAATTGATGACAAATTGATCGCATGATGACAAGGTTGATAGAAGACAAAACCCTAATTAGGATTGACGATGTCCAAAATGATGACAAATGAGCATGCACATTGATGCGATAGGATAAGATTGATCAAAATCATGATTGGATAGTGTTGTCGAGAAGACCAAATTTGAGAGCGAGATGAATGGAGAATGCAGAAGAATGACTCGATGCTTGCAAATGATAAAAACCAAGTGCGTGACATAGGAGAAATGTTAATGCAATGCAAAAACCTAAAATGAGGCAATGCGCAAATGTTAAAGTATGACTCTGCAAGCGTTGACCATTTTTAGGTGTCTACATTTTGCCCCTCTTTGAGACAATGTGATTTTAAGCATTGTTTCAAAGAGCAGTAATGAAAATGCCCTAGACAATGTTAATGACATATGCATGCCCCCTTGAGGAATTGGCCGGAAACATGCAGAAAATAGGCCAATTGATTGATAAAAAATGATAGGATCAAACGGACTGACAATTGGATACCGGATGCATGAAGGACAAGCAATTAACGACACAAAAGACCACGACCAACATAAGATGGAGAGGGTGCACATCCATCTATGCATTGACAAAGATCTATAAATGAGACCAAGAGAGTGAAAATTGCTCATTTGCACTAGCCAAAGAGGAGAATTTGTTGCTCTCGAAAAGGACACTTGTAGAGAGATGGCGAACATTCCAAGGGAAATTCACCTCAAAGAACATGTACGCACATTTAGATGATCGGACGACGCAGGAACAACGGTATGTATCTCAAAAACCCATGTTTTCAATTTTATGAATTTCAATCGCTTGCGGGACATTGCGGGGCCCATAGGGGATGCAGAGAATGACTTTTGCACTTGTGTAGGGTGAATCCTACACTTGTGTGAGGTCTCCTACACTTGTGTAGGGTACATAGGTGCATGTTACATGACACAGGCGTAGGTTCCTTGACACAAGCGCAGTTGTGCATTGGGAACTCAATTTTGGTCCAAAATGACATGTGAATGATCCGAAAAGGGGGGATAAGGGTAGGATAAGTCAGAATAGATAAAGAAAACCCTAATTTGGACATAAAAATGAGGAAATGCAACCCATAGGAGTAAACCCTAAAACTGACAAAATGTGCCACAATTGTGATGCAGAGGCGACAGTATCCGTTGATCACATGAGAGAACCGACCAGACTGCTTCATGCTATGACATAGACTCAGGAGCATGGACAGAGATACATTAGCAGGACTTGGGATATACTATATCACATTCATGCCCAAGATTAGGGCAAACATAGGACTGCTTACCACATTGGCAGAGCGATGGCATTCAGAGACTTCCTCCTTCCATCTAGCGACTGGAGAGGCGACTGTGACACTAGAGGATGTATGGCGTATCCTCCGCATTCCAATTCATGGAGAGATGATAGAGTATGACCCAGTGACAGGGAGAGACACGTTGTGTAGATTATTCGAGTGTGACACAGATGATCTGGATATCGTGGAGAAGGAGATTGGCTGGGAGACCATGGCATTAGAGTATGATCGACGATATGTGGTGATAGCCGTGGTGATAGCATGTCTACTAGCAGGAGACAGATGAGGACATGGATTCCCTATTGGATGGGGAAGAGTGATAGAGTGGATGGTGACAGAGGGGGCAATGTACACATGGCGACCATATGTACTGGCTATGCTGTATTTTCAGCTACATCAGATAGCATATCAGGGAGTGCAGACCTTGAGTTGTGGAGTCACATTGCTACAAGTATGGGCATTTGAGCACATAGCCATATGTCGACCGATTATAGATAGACAGGTAGTACCACACCGACCATATGTGTATTTCTATGGGGGAGCACTGAGACAGGGTCTGTTTGGATACATACTATATTGGGGACATGAGCTAGACAGACTGAGAGAGTTCATATGGAGGCTATATCGTGATTATCTGGGATGGTCAGATGATAGTGATGAGCTTCTGTATTGTAGACAGGAGAGGTACCTGATTGGGTGACCAGTGAACCACCAAAGAGTAATTGAGATGTACCTTCCAGAGAGAGTTAGATGACAGTTTGGAGAGAGGCAGGATGTACCCAGGAGGACTGCACACTTTGCCCGATCTCACAGAGAGACGAGTCAGTGGGGGAGTATGATTCAGCCACACATAGCATATGCTGACTTCTCACAGCTACAGCAGAGACAGTGGGATTGGAGATCAGATGTAGTGGACACTGGGACAACATAGGAGTATGAGAGATGGTTTGCACAACTATGGCCAATGCCATTGACAGATCTAGATATTCTAGTACCGAGGCGATAGGAGGACTTCCCACTCACAGGAGAGGAGGAGGGAGATGATGAGGATGAGGAGGATGAGGGTGGGGATGAGGATGAGGGGGATGATGAGGATAGAGATGAGGATGAGGGGGATGACGAGGACAGAGATGAGGAGGGGGATGACGAGGATGAGGCATTGCAGGATATACCCATAGAGCCGGAGACAGCTAGGACAGAGGAGATGGAGATGTGCAGGGTGATCATAGTGAGTTAGCAAGATCACATTGCGACATTAGAGAGACAACAGGATCAGTTCAGAGTGGAGATAGCCAAACTCACAGCGGCTCGAGATATAGCAATAGCTCAGACACAGTGAGAGGGACAGAGAGTCACTGAGTTCATTGGGTCGATTAGGGATGCCAGTGCACATGAGATGGCACAGATGTTGGTAGAGACTGGAGAGGAGATACACCATTGGAGAAAACTATATGAGGGTGCCATTCCACCAGAGTAGAGAGCAGCTTCATATAGGACACGATCGAGGATAGAGAGCAGGCACGCTCTTGGAGGTCATTGAGTAGCATGGGAGTGAGTGGACCTATGAGACCACCACAGCCAGGACCAGGAGGGACATCATCCACAAGACATTGCAAGGATGAGGAGGATAGAGGGAGCACCTAGTGACAGAGGCATGTGCTCCTTAGGACAAACAGTGGACATTATGTAGTTTGACATTTTGTAGTCAGCCTGCAAGCCATACTTAGGATAAACAGTCCAATTTTGTACTCTGATATTATTTGGATATATGATATGATATGCATCGATATGATGGGATGCAATGTGTTATGACTTATGTTATTTGCCATGTATGGATGACTTATGTATTGTTTATGTACCATTGTGGAACATGTATTTTTGATGCATTCATAATATGAAATGGATAAAATGCTTGATGTGATGGTTGATATAATGCAAATGTACTAATTAATGTATGCAGGATGCAGCATATGTGTTTGGGGAAATCGGAGCACTAGACCAAACTGACTATCCAAACTGACGAAAGAAATGTTAGTAAGAAGAAATGAGACAAAGGACAGTTAGAGACGAAGAAAAACTTGCTTTCAGTAATGCACTTTGTAGGTGAGAACCTTTATTTTAATGTAGAAAAATGGATGTGTAGCATCATGGCATTAGAGGCCAGAGCTAAAATGCAACCCTTTTTGCAAAAGACAGACACATCACAGACAAACAATAATAAAAAAAAAGGACCATGAACCATCCCGGTCACTCTAAATCACTCAGTGACATCATCAAGCAACATAGGAACATGATAGAAGAGAAATCAATAAAAAGATAAGATGCACAAATTCCAACAAGTCAAACAAACATCTTGATCTTCATTGTCAAAAGTTGAAAGTGCTGATAGGACGATCATGCTGTCTAGTTTCAGGATATGCGATAACCCATCTAAGACAGGACACAGTCTGGTTTCGAGTATACCACACCCTATATAAGACCCATGATAGTAGTGACAAGGACAAATGATATTGATGTTGATTGATATGAAAATTTTGAATAGTTTGAATGTCTGGTTTGATTGAAAAGTTCATCTGTTTAAGCGTGATTTCATTAAAAGCACAGCATTGGATTGCGAGTCATTGGATGTATACTCAGTGATTTGTCTTATGCATCAAGAGGATATTTATTGCAAAATGCTTGGTTTTGAATTTTAATGTTTTGAAATTTTTTTGTGTTCATTTTTTCAGGACTTTTTATGACTTTTTATGGATTTTCGCAGGACATTTTTCAATTTTTATGATTTTTTCAGGACATTTTTCAATTTTTATGATTTTTTAAGGACATTTTTCAATTTTTATGATTTTTTCAGGACATATTTGGATGCAAAAGTTCCAGTGATTGATCATGACAAGGGGAACGCACCTAATGTGCATCTGAAAGACATACGTAGACCGAGACCAAAACATATGTACAAGAAACCAGAGTATGCAAGACAATGATGTTGACCAATAACAGGCCTGGAATAGGACATTGGGTCAAGACGAAGATAGACATGATAAACCAGCCAAGAGAAAGCATAGCTAGAGGTCATGACAGATGACAGAGCAATCATCTTGTTACACATGGCACCTAATTGCCAGGTTTTCACCATGGTACTTGCCCAAAGTGCCTGTTTGCCAGGTTTTCACTAGAGGGCGAATCATTTTTTCTTTACTCTTTTGCTCTTTTTTTCACTTTTTTTTTTTTTTGTATTTTGCTTTTTTTCACTTTTTCCATTTTTTTTTTGTATCTTTTTTCAGGATCATATTTGAAGAAGTGCTGATAGAAAATTATGCCTAGTACTTGCGAAGATGCATGTTGTTTATAGGATCAGACAGAGGTTCACCTTTTGGGGTAGCAAGCTGATATGCCCCCGAGCCATATGCTGCAGTTCCTATGAAAGGCCCAACCCAATTAGGTTCAAACTTGCCTTTGATGATGTCAGTAGACTGTGCATTCTTGGGATTTGCCTTTAAAACTAGATCTCCCACTTCGAAGTGTCACCCTTTGACCTTCTTATTATAAGAGCGACGGAGATGGTTTTGATATGCTTGCAAATGTGTCAGAGCTATCTGGCGTTTCTCATCTAACATCTCAAGCTGGTGCAACCGAGAGACTCTATGTGTCTCATCATCAATCAGATGTTGCAAGGAAACACACAAGGAAGGAATCTCCACTTCCAAGGGTAAAATGGCTTCTGCACCATACACCAAGGAATAAGGTGTTGCGCCATTAGGTGTGCAGATAGAAGTACGATAGGCCCATAGTGCTGGATTCAATTGTACATGCCAATCTCGACCAACATCATTGACAAGCTTTTTCAGGATCTTGATAATGGTTTTATTTGATGCTTCAGCTTGACCATTCCCCTGTGGATAGTATGGACTGGAGAAACGGTGTTGGATATGAAACTTTTCACAGAGTTCCTTGACATCTTTATTCTTGAAGGGGCGACCATTATCAGTGACTATGGAAAGAGGAACCCCATACCGACATATGATATAATTCAATAGGAATTTTGAAATTTGGACACCAGTGATATAGGTCATGGGGATAGCCTCGATCCATTTTGTAAAATACTCTGTGGCTGTAATGATGAACTTGTGTCCATTTGCAGATGTCAGGTGAATCTTGCCAATAAGATCCAATCCCCATTGAGAAAAGGGCCATGGAGATATGACAGAATGAAGCTCTTGGGCTGGTGCATGAATGTAATTTCCATGGATCTGGCACTTGTAGCACTTCTTAACAAAATCATGAACATCTTTTTCCAGTGTGGGCCAATAATACCCAGCACAAATCAACTTTTTGGCTAAGCTCAGACCATTGAAATGGCCCCCACATATACCATCGTGAACCTCGTGTAAAGCCATTTGTGCTTCATCAGAATCCAAACATCTGAGGAGGGTATGGTCAAAGGAACGATGGTAAAGGGTGTCGGCAATGATGACATATTTGGCTGTCTGTCGGATGAAGGCTCGACGTTGGTTAGCGGAAAGGTTAGATGGTAAGGTTTGGGATTTCAAATATTGATATACGTCATTGTACCATGGGGAGTTGGGACCAACAAGAACACACATCACATCCACCGTCGGAATGTCAAAAGAAGGAACTAGCAATTGTTCAACTAAAAATTCACATCTGTCCATATTGTGGGGCATATTCAACATGAAAGCAATCGTAGCCATTGCATCTGCCGACTTGTTTTGCATTCTTGGAACTTGACTGAAATGGATAACCATGAATTTGGTCTTGAAGAAATCTACCATATGCTTATAGGGAATAAGCTTTTCATCTTTTATTTCGTAGTCATCATTCACTTATCGGATGACTAATTGAGAATCTCCATAGACTTGCAAATGCGTGATGTTCCAGTGGACTGCTACTCGGAGTCCTGTAACCAGTGCTTCATACTCTGCAATGTTGTTGGTACAATGAAAAGTTATCCTATAGGACTTGGGAATAGCATCACCTTGAGGGGTGACAAACAAGATTCTGGCTCCAGACCCAAACTTGGTATGGGATCCATCAAAGTATAACTTCCATTCATTAGAAGATGTAAGAGTAAAGACTGATTCATCTAGAAAATCAGTCAATATGGGATGATCATCAGAAATAGGAGCCTTTGAATGTTGATCTGCTATGACCTATCCTTTTATCACCTTTCGCTCCATATACTCAATGTCAAATTCACTGAGAATCATGACCCACTTTGCTAGGCGACCCATCAAAGCTGCTCGGCTAAGCAAGTATTTTAAGGGATCAATTTTTGCAACCAACAATGTTTGGTGGCTTAACATATAATGTCGAAGCTTTTGTGTTGCAAATACCACTGCTAAGCATGCCCTTTCAATAGTTGAATAATTTAGCTCATAACCTACCAGTGTCTGACTGATATAATAAATAGCTCACTCTTTGCCATTCTCATCTTGTTGGGCCAAGAGAACTCCTAATGCCATTTTAGTTGCAGAAATATACAATAAAAATGGCTTTCCTTCTATAGGAGGCATTAGGATAGGTGGCGACAACAAATATTCTTTGAGAGCTTGAAAGGCTGATTGACATTGCTCAGTCCATTTAAAAGCGACACCTTTATGTAGTAGATGCTGGAATGGATGACATTTGTCAGCCAACTGAGCTATGAAGCGGCAGATTGACTGGAGCTTTCTTTGCAGACTGCGTAATTGACAGAGATTAGAAGGAGGAGGCATATCCATTATTGCTTTAACCTTGGCAGGGTCAACCTCAATGCCTCTGTGAGAAACAATGTACCCTAGTAACTTGCCAGCTATAACACCAAAGACACACTTCTTTGGATTGAGTCTGAGCTTGTAGGTCTCCATTCGATCAAAGATTAGGCCTAGGATGGCTAGATGACTATCTCTTGTGACAGATTTACATAATAAGTCATCAACATAGTCCTCCATCAAAGTATGCATGAAATCATGAAAAATTGTCATCATCGCTCTTTGATATGTTGCACCTGCATTTTTAAGACCAAAGGGCATCACATTCTAGCAATAAGTACCCCAAGCATAGGTGAATGTTGTCTTATGTTGATCTTCAAGAGCAATGCGAATTTGGTTATAGTCAGAGAAACCATCCATCAATGAAAGCATCTCATATCCAGCAGTCATGTCCACTATGATGTCGATATTCGGCAATGGAAAATCATCCTTAGGGCATGCTTTATTGAGATCCCTAAAATCTATACAGATTCTAATGCCCCTAGTTACTTTTCTAACTGGTACTAAATTTGAAATCCAGTCTGCATTATCAATGGGTCTAATGAAGCCCACATCCAATAATTTTTTCAGTTCCACCTTGACCAAAAGAGCCACCTGGGGATGCATCTTTCGAAGTTTCTGTTTGACAGGCTTGGCATTGGCTTTCAATGGCAAATGATGAAGGACTAATTCTGGATCGAGGCTAGGCATATCTGCATAGGACCATGCAAAGCTGATCTTCTTCTCAAGACAGAAATTGACAAAATCTATCTTTTCCTGGTTTGATAGAGAAGCAACAAAATGAATGACCTTAGGGTTGTCAGGTGTACCCAAATTGATTTCCTTAGTCATTTACACAAGCAATGTTGATTTGTCCTGACTTGATAAGGGTATGTCCACTCTTCCACCTTTGGGCACCTCAAAGAGGTTTTCACCCATAGGTACATCTTTTGTTTTTACTTTTGTATGATCAGAGAGTGCCTTACGATTTTCACTCAAAGTCTATTCTTTTGATTTTTTACTTTTTCTTTTCTTTTTTCATTTTGATGACTAGAAGAGGGAGTTGACTCCCCAAAGTATGTTGTGGAATCCAAATCGATAGCAAATCCTGCCTTATGATCACCTTGTGGCATGCCTTCCCGTAGTCCAAGGAATTCTGCAATTGCTTCGTCATTTTGAAAACAGTCCAATGTGAGTGGTTCTTGTTGGTCATGTTGGATAAGCTGGGAATAGATCAGGGGCATGTCATCATCGGTTGTAAGGAGAGAAAGGGTTGATATAGTAAAGATGTAAACATTTGTGGTGTCACTATCCGAACTGCTTGTATCTGATTCAGAGCTTGGATCCTAGAATGACTCTATCCAAGCATGAGGTCATGTTTTAGGAAGAGGAGTTATTTCATGTTTGTCTTCCATAGGCAAATTATCAAGGTCAATGAAAATATTGTCAAGGGCATAGGAGCTAGAAGAAAAAGAACTCCACTCCCATTCATTGAAATTAGTTTCAGGTTAGGTATCCTTAGGTGTTATTTCATCATCAAAGTCATGCCCTTTTCTACACATGGGCACTTTGGAAGATGAGGGTCCAATTCACAACAGTACAAAACCTAACCCTAAAGTTGGAGGTCGCATCTTGGGTATAACAGGTTCTAGCCTTCCATTATTGTTCAGGCCTAAGCCACTGCAACCATCATATCCTTTCTTTTGTAGCATAGTAAATCCTTTGCCATACCATTCCACTGACAACCTGACAGGTGGGGTCTCAGTTGGATCTTTGTAAAGCCAATCTATGACATCATCATCTAAAATTTCTTTGTCAAGTTCACCCCATCTTGTAAATGTGGTGGGAGGCTGATATTGAATAACCACCTTAGGTTCCTTTTGCAATAAATGCAGTTTGCCATATGATTTTGGAGATATTGGTAAATTCCCGATAAGGAATGTTTGATCCATTGACTATGTAAATTCATTAGGATCCACATAACTATGTGAATTGGCCTCTCTATTGACTGGGACTTGCTGCTGAGGGGTATCCTTTAGAGTAGCACAAAATTGAAATGGATTAGGATCTCCTGGAATTGTTATCTCAGTTCCATTGTAAGGATATTTTAAACATTGATGATAAGTGGATGGAATTGCTTTCATTGCATGGATCCATGGATGACCAAGAATCATATTGTAAGGGAGATCGAGGTCCAAGACCTGCAAGAAAGTGTTTTCTGTCATTGGACTGACTCTGATAGGCAATGTAATTATCCCTTTGGACGGGTGCTTAGCATCATCATATGCTTTTATTGTTATTCTTCTAGAAGCATCAATATCATTTTCTGTATATCCAAGGCCAATGACCACTCTCAAGGTACAAATATTAAGACCCGCTCCACCATCTATCAAGACTCGTCGGATTTTGCAATTATGGACAAAGACTTCAAGGTGCAAAGGATCATTATGAGGGAGCTTATCAGGTGAGATATCATTATCAGAAAATGCGACATTTTGGGAAACAGCTAGATGTCCAATCCGGGCTTAAAACTGGTCAACATCAATATCTGTCAGGACAGTGGACTCAATTAAAGCTTTATCCAGGACTGCACGATGCATGGGAGACATTTTCAATAACTCAAGGATTGATATTTGTGCAGGTGTCTTTCCAAGATGATCCAAGAGATTATACTGGCTTGCAGGAGTTGGTTTGGAAGGAGCTGCAGGAGCTCCTTTCAGGACTATTTTAGATCAACGAGTGGTGACCGCGCAAGAGGGATCTTGTCCCTTTATTCTTAGGGTAGAAACATACTCATTTGACACTCTAAAACAATTGATGACATTGTTATAACCAGTATTCGCATAATTTGCTATTTGGGCAGAGTTGGAAGAGGACGCTTTACACTTGTCATGATCAAGCAAAGGAGTTTTGAAAATAGTATGATCAGTGTTAGAGGTCGCATGGGGTGGATCTACCTCAATTACTCCTTGCTCTAATAAATCTTGAATCATATGTTTCAATTGAAAACATGATGCAGTTTTATGTCCTTTGGACCGATGATACTCACAGTAGGCATTATCATTCCACCAATGCGGTTTTACCACTAGTTCTGCCTTGATATCTGGTAGCTTAATAAATTTTACTTGTATTAATTTCTTCATTACTGATTCAATAGGCTCTCCCAATGGGGTAAATTGTCAAGGAGGCCCATCCCTTGATCGGAAAGGCTTGCGCTGCTGGCTTTGGAGTTGGCCTTATTGTTGATTATATTGTTGAGTATGTTGTTGTTGAGTAACATTGCTCATTGGTGCCTGATTTTGTTCCATAGTTGACATATTAGGAACACTCAATTTCTTGATCGTGAATGGGGGTTGATTTGCATTCACCGCTCTTGCATCAACAACACCATCATTAGTGACATTCTTATTTTTATACCAAAATCTATTTCTGTCCCCTGAATAATTTGTGTTGTCACTGTCTTTATTGAGCTTGATAATTCCTTTAGCTACAAGAGCCATTTCAATGCTCATTCCTTTCTTAATGAGTTTCTCAATAGTACTGGGACTTTTCAGTTTTAGTTCATACATCATTTCTGGGACCAAATTTTGGATAAACAGATTCACTTGTTCTTCAGGTATATCTAGGGAAGAACGACTATACAAGCTTCACCATCGTTGCAAGAAAGTCACTAATGGTTCACCTTGCTTTTGCTTGGTGTTGCATAAATCTGACATGGTCACATCACTGTTGATGTTGAACGCGAAATGAGATAAAAAATTTTGAGCCAATTCCGACCAAGTCTTTATATTTCCTGGTAGATGTGAATACCAATCCATGGCTTGTCCCATGAGACTTCATGCAAATAAGCCCATTAAATATGTTTCCTCATAACTCACTTCAGTACATGCCGCAAAAAATGCTCGAATGTGATCTTTTCCATTGCCATTCCCTTTATATTTCTCAAAATTAGGTGCTTCAAAATGCTTAGGGAATGGAGGCATGTATACACTCTTGTCAAATGGATTAGGACATAAATCTTGATCTGTATACAACTTCTTTGTTCCTTTAGTTTCTAATGCATCAACTTTTCGTTGCAACTTCTCAAGTTGTTGTGCAATTGTATCAGATTTTGGAGGTCCATCATTAATCCCAGTGGGTACTCTTTGTCGATACATTGTATTTCTGATCGGTTGTTGATACTTTGAAATAGCCATTTTTGGTGTCTCCGGCATATGATGTTCTTGGTACATCTCTTGTTGTTGTGGTTGTGCTATGCCTTGATATTGACCTTGTTGTTGTGCTTCTTGTGGCCTAGGTTGATATTGCAATTGAGTATGTTGTTGATAGTGCACAGGCACCAATTGCGGTTGTGAAGTATGATAGCTTGTTTTCCTTGGCACATATTGAGGCACATGTTGTTGTTGATGCTGACGAATCAGAATTTGTTGACTTTGTGCCAATTGTTGTCATGGTGTATACCCCATCATTTGCAAAAAACTTTGTTTAGGTGGTTTTCATTGTTTCTCCTTAAGATGTGGTATAGCACTTGCATTAACTTGCTGTATGGTTTGTCCAATCCATTGTGATGGTTGCAAGTTTGCATTAACTTGTAATGGTGCTGAAGGCGCTGCAATTTGTTGTCGAATGTGAAATTGTTGTTGTTGTACATTACTTGTTTTCACATTCGATTGCACTTTTTGTGTATTATTCAATTTTTGCAACAATTGTTGTTGATGCAAACCACTATCCGTAGTTCTTTGTGTTGCCATTATCGAAGGATCTGTCGCAATAGTGTTTGGAAAATATATTGAGCTTAATGGGATATAAGAACTTTGTTGCATCATGGAATTGCTTTGAAAATTAGTGATATCAGGCATTCCAGTCATGAAGCTTTCTTGCATCTTATATTTTGATCCAATTTTATGCATATAAGGAACTACTTCTTGTTGAGGGATAGTTGTCAATATTTGCGTGGTCTTTATTTGATCTTGTGTTATAGGTGTTGTGTTGAATAATGGATTATTTATTGTCTCAAATGGTGACTTTTGAGGAATAGTCACTATCAATGCCTTTGAAGCATGTTTACTCATCAAGGTAGGTTGAGTTTCGGGTTGCACATTTTCTTCATTTGGATGCGGAGAGAAACTTAACAACTCACCGCCTTGTTGTTTTTGCACATTGATTTGCTCACTTGAAGAGGTCACATTACTCATCATGTTAAGATACTTTTGTGGAAACATCTTAAAGACCTTGTTCAAGAACTTATCCATCTTTTTTGTCACCTTAGGATCTTGAAGGAACATATCAACATCATCAGAAGCATCAGAATCAGATGAATAATCTGGTTGGATATTTGGATTTGTTTCTTGGTGAATGCCTTGATCTGAACCAAATCCTTGTGAGAGGGTTTGTTCTTCATACAATGTTTGTATTTCATGTTGCAAGTTTGGTTGATTCCAATTGAAAGGTGCATTTCCTCTTGGAGTTGGTGGAACACTCCCATGTCCTGGTTTCATAGGTACAAACACTGGTTCATATAATGGTGGTGGTCCAAGTTGAACCATTCCATATGGTGGTAGTGATGTGTTTGATGAACCTTCAATTTGTACTGTTTGATTGGTTTGAAATTGTGAATTTGATATGTTGTCAATGGGTTGATACGTTGGTTCACCCATCTTTTTAGATTTTGATCTTGTTTCAATAGGCATGTCACTTATGCAAATGCAATATTTTTGGAAATTTTTCAAGGATACTATATGATATGCAACTAAATGCAAACTAAGTGAATGAGAATGCAATCTATGGCAAGAATGCAACCTATGTTTTTGGTTGTTTTTCAAGATTTTGACAAACTTTTTGAATGCAAATCTAAAAGAAAAACCCTTAGGAAATTGAAATGATGCCTAGACCTCAAAGGACAAAAGGACCAAGTGACAAAAGGACAAAAAGACAATGTCTCCCCTATATGCTTGGATACTAAGCTAGGTTTGACGAAATGACATTGATGACAAAAGGACAAAAGGTTTGATAAGGTCTAGACTTCTTAACAATGACTTAGGGTTTATCAAAGATTTGGATTACTCAAGTATGACAAAACCTAGTTTTTGAGACTATATGCAAAGGGACAATTAATATGCAAGTGACCCTAATATGATATGATAATGACCTAAGCTTAATGAAGAGACCTAGGATATGCAAATGCAAATGTATGACAATGGTATGACTCTAATGCAAGAGGAAACATGCAAATTGATGACCCTTATTGATATGCAAAGGGGTATGACTTAGGTGAAACCTAACCTTGGTAGTTGACAATGAACTTTGCAAAATGCAACCTAGGATGAACCTAAATGTAAGTGACATGAATGTTGAGACAAGTTTTTGAACAATGTTTGATAACCATGTTTGAAGGTGTTTTGAAGTTTGTTGGATGAAATGCTCTTATGTTTAACCTTGTTTTGAATCAATTTGCCTTGTTTTTGAAATGATATGCAATTCAGCTTTTGACAAGCAAAGAATACAAGATATTTCAACTTAGACTCAAGACAATCATGCTCATTCCCACATTAGCTCCCCTCCACGACACTCACTTCTCAGGGCAGCCAAGCATCAGTCCCCATGGAAATCTCCCCATGGTGAACTTAGTATCTCTTCCAAGTATCCGAACTTGTCCTTCTCAACCAACTAGAAGGATTTTTGGCCTCTAAATACAAGGTGTTTAGTAAGGATTTCTGTTAAGCGCTAATCCTTGATGTCATGCAAGCGTGATTGAGACATTAAGCCCACCAAGATACCAAACAAATGTAGTCACGCAAGCATGATTTAGACCGTAAGGTCCTACTTAGATGTTGATATGAGAAAGAGTTCAAGGGTCATCACTTCCCAAGTAACTGCAATTCCCACGTAACCCTTCCTTCAAAGCTTTTGCCCATTAGGTATTTGTTTATAGTGAGTTAGAATGCCAAGGTATTCTAGCCGTACTCACTTTGGGTCATTCCCTTCTCATGATTATCACTTGCTTGCAAAAGCAAATGGTCGGGAAGGCAGGCCGTCTAAAGGTGACAAACAATCAAAGACATGAGTGTGGTATTGAAGATCTGGATTTCTGATCACCCTAAAAAGGATGAGAGCATACTCTCCTACTCCAATGTCAAACTCAACAATAAAATCAAGCATAGATTCATTCCAACCTATTTAGAAATCATACTAGGTGCCTAAAATATTAATTGCAAACACAAAGTTTAGTTGTAGTCCAAGGCAACCTGCAAAACCCAAGTCAGAAGTTTGATATGCTTAGTCTTTGACTATCAATCCTACACAAAACATGTTAGTAGTTTCATTTGATTTCCTTTTTCATGCGTATGCCAAGGTTCTGCACAGAGAATTAGTACCAAAAACCAACAAGCAGAAAACAAAATGCAAAACAAATAATTTTCAAGTAAAACACTGCATTTTTACCTCTGTTTCTCGAATTTACACAAGCGCAGAAGTCATGACACAGGTGCAGAATGTCTTTAACACAAGCGCATAATGCTTAACATAGGCACAAGTTGTCTTACACAGGCACAGAAGTCCCCAGAAAACCTTGCACTGCCCTGTTTTTGGTTTTTTGGACCTGCAAATCAACTCAAAAGCACTCAAAAACACAATTAAGGGGTTAGATGGTTAGTGTTCACATCGGGTTCACCAATTAATGTAAATAGGAAATGTGGAAATCATCAAAGCAAATAATATTAATAATAGCTCAATCACGAAAGCTCAAATGCAATGATCTATCCTAACACACTCAATAGGGACATGAAAATGAAACATTCAAAATTAAAGATTATGCAAAGCAAATATAGATCTGAATGCTTCCTTCATGTGCCTCCATTGTTCTTCTTTCTTCTCCAAATATTTTTGTTGTGGATCTCACCTACTAGTGCATGATCATGATATGAAAGCAAGTAAATAAGATATTTGCGCAAGAGTACTCGAAGTGTGATTTGACAAAGTGATTAGAAATTCGATAATCTGATTAGGGATTAGATTGAAGAAATTCATCCAATTTATAGACAAATTGGAGAGATGGATCAAATTAGCATGATTCAATTCAAATAGAAATTGTAAATCAAAAATGTCAATTATGACAATTTATGACAAATTATGCACTTTCTATGCAAAATTTGATTGATTGATAATTCATGACAATTTATGACAAATTTCTATGTCAAGAATTGATTGATTGTCAATTATGACAAATTATGACAAATTTCTATGTCATTCCCATGAAATTAGGAGAAAAATAGGAGAGAATTGAAATTAGGAATTAGAAAATTAGAAAATTAGAAAAAGAGGAAAATTAGGAAATTAAGTGAATTAATTAATAATTTTTCATTTATTAATTAATTCACAAAGAGAGGAATTATTAGCCAATTAAATGAACATTTAATTGTGATGAGAAGACTTAGGATGAATAATTAATTTATTAATCCTAGAGAGAGAAATGACAAACAAGGTTAAATGATTAAATCATGAAACCCTAAAAGATGAATTAACAATGCAAGAACGAGAATTAGGTCTTGATGAAAGATAATTGATGTTGATTCGATTATGATCATGATTCTGACTGACAAAGGACCAATGCTGATAAATGATTTGATTGATAAGGGCACCAATTGACGAGGAACAATGACTAATTGATCCAAACTGACATAATTGAGACAGACAATGATCGATGGCAAATTAATCACAAAATGACAAGATTGAAAAGAGGAAAAGGATTGATGAAAAAATAGATTGCAAGACGACAAGGTTGAAAATGACCACAATTGATGACAAATCTATCGCAAGATGACAAGACTGAACATGACAACGATCGATGACAAATCGATCACAAAATGATAAGAATTGATGACAAATTGATCGGATGATGACAAGGTTGATAGAGGAAAAAACCCTAATTAGGATTGACGATGTCCAAAATGATGACAAATGAGCACGCACATTGATGTGATAGGATAAGATCGATCAAAATCATGACTGGATAGTGTTGTCAACAAGACCAAATTTGAGAGCGAGACGAATGAAGAATGCAGAAGAATGACTCAATGCTCGCAATTGATAAAAACCAAGTGCGTGACATAGGAGAAATGTTAATGCGACGCAAAAACCTAAAATGAGGCAATGCACAAATGTTAAAGTATGACTCCGCAAGCGTTGACCATTTTTAGGTGTCTACAGAGACAACTCCTACAAGAGCCTAGCACTGAGTCACAAAATGATGCAATTGTTGACACAACAGTACAAGCTAATATTGCAATAGACATAGGTTTACCACCAGAAGATTAATCTAATCCATGGTTATTATCAATACTTGTACCACGAGAAATGACTCAAACTCAACCTAATGAATCAGATGAAGACAAATTGCAAAGGCTTATACCAGTCTTAAGAAGGGTAACTATTGTCCAAAGAAGACTAGTCAATCTACAATAGAATCAGTCGCAGGAACAAGAAGAGATAAGTGATGATAGCTTAGATGATAAAATATACATTGAAAGTGAGATAGACCTTCATGACTATGAGTTCTTATCACTCCATGATTCTAGCCCACAAACAAGTGTCATACTAAGGTATCAAATAAAGCCTATACAAGATGAAAATGCGCCAAGTCATTCAAACAATCAAGTCTTCATGTTATCATAAGCTATTATAGAAGGGTGTAATGAATTACCCCTTGTACATTCACACTTGATTGATTGGGGGAAAGAAGGAAAACAAACTCTAGATTGGTTTGAAAATGATGAAGCAATTACAGAATTCCTCAGAGTTAGAGAGGGATTTCCACAAGGTGACCACAAAGAAGGATTTGTTGTAGACCTAGATAGAACAACATACTTTGGAGAGGAAAGTACCTCTACAATAGAAGATGTAGTCACATAAATCTATCCAATTTAATTAAATGAATATTTTCTATTTATTTGATTAAAAATCCACTAGCCATCAGTTAATTAAATTAATATTTAATTAATTCATCTTCAAACATTCTCCTATTAATTAAATAAATTATTCAATTTATTTTAATTAATTCATTATACAAAATTCACAAATCAATTAAATGAATAAATTCTATTTATTCAATTTAATCCTCTTTCCTCTTTTAAATAAATAAAATAAAATATTTATTTAAATCATTAAATCCCCCCCCACTTGCATTTCCTACAATGCAACTTGCACACATTTATTGAAATAAATGAATTTTATTTTAATTAAAATCCTATTTTCCTTCACTCACCAAATCCTCTTGCATTCCTAAATCCCCTTCTAGATTCTTCTAACCCATTCCTAATTAACCTAATCCATCCCCTAATTATTGTCACAATCCTAAGCAACTTGTAGTCACTTCTCAAAGACTTCAAAAGTCTTTGAAAAGCATTTAATGCTTTGTGTGTTCAACAATTTAACCTCTAAAGTCTTCTAAACCATTAATGGCTCTTACATGACCATTTATGGTTAACCTCTAACTCAACCCTCATGTCACTCATGTGTCTCCTCAAGCATTTATTGCTTTGACCATGGTTATCCCTTTTACCTTTGCACAAGAGTCTATCCTTTGGATAAAAGCATTATTCTTTGAATAATGAATTTATTCACTCAACACAACCATTGACCTTAACTCCCAAGTTAACCCTCAGGTCATGTCAAGCATTTAATGCTTCTTCCCTCTCCTCTCAACCCCTCTCATGTTGACACTTGTCATCCTGTGATTAGGTTGAAAGCCCTCACATGGATTGAATATCATTCAATCCTGGCCCTTATTGAGATTATTCAATCTCAACCATCCATTGCTCCATTTTACCTATAAATAGAGCTCACATTCCTCATTTTCATATCCTCAAGCATTTAGCATTCATAGTCATAATCCTGAAAACTTGTAAGCTTTTAATCTATAGTGAATTTTAGAGAGCATTTAGCATAAATCACATATATTGTCATTTTGGACTAAAATAAATCTTAGTTCATTTTCATAGCATATCTAATTAATTTTGTTTTACACATGCATAACATAGTCAAAACATTTCAATCTTGAACCTCCTTAAGAATCCATAGTGCAAAAAGATGCTGAGAGCTACACTAATTTGGAACTTGGAGAGGACAGGAACAAAAGAGAAGGAGCTAAGAGCATGTTAAAAGACATTTGGAGATGTCTTGTGGTATTTACTTCCATAGTTATATCCTTTATCATTTTTTTAGTGTCCCTTTTGATATGCCTGCTTAGATTAGTTTTTGGTTGAATAACACTAACTTGGATCTTTGCTTCTTGTGTTTTTGTGTGTTATACGACCATAGGTTTTAGTCTAACCATTGTGTATTTTGCAGAGCGTCATTTGGTGAACCCGACGTGAATCAAACACCCAACAACATTTTTTTTACAAAAAACTAACTTGTTTGATTGTTTAGCTTGACACACAGGTCGCGCTTTGGCACTTTTGCTCTCGCTTTAGCACTATTACAATTTGAAATTCTAGCGCTATTGTATTTACAATAGCGTTATTGTCTCAAATTTAACACTATTATTCTTATATTAGCACTTTTGAGGCTTAATTAGCACATTTGTCCATCTTTTAGCGCATTTGTTTTAGTTGTTAAAATTTTTAGTTTAGCTCTTTTGTCATCATTTTAGCGCATTTGTGTTAAGTAGCGCTTCTGTTTTCACATAGAGTAGCGCTATTGTAACAGAACATTGTAAAAAAAGCCATGTAACCGAGAAAATATATTATTTTAGGCTTGTGGAAGCCCACCATATGGTTGGATTTTACTAACCTTTTGCTTCATGTGCAGGTTTTAAACTAACCCCATTGTTACCTAAAATCAAAAACTTTCATTTAGTGCTCTAAAACTGAACAACACAAATTTCATTCCTTGCAAGTTAGGATCCATTTTTTTTTGGTGCTCTAAAACTGAACAACACAAATTTGCTTTCATTGCAAGTTAGGGATACCCTTTATTTTGGTGCTTAAAATAAGACAAGACAAATTTTATTTCTTGCATCAAACTAAAAATCACAATCCACACTTTCATTTTTGGGCAAATAAAAAGAACTTGATCAATTTGTCTCATTTTGCAAAAATGATTTTACTTCACGCAAACGTGTTTTTTAAGTTGACCAGGATTTCAAATTCTAGTTTACTCAAACATATTGCCTTTAAAGTTAAAAAGAACATCATGATTGTTGGAGCAACATCTTCAATTAGATAGAAAATCATTGCCATGACAAGTTAAAAAGAACAAGTGCATTTCATGTTTGGCACACTTGTGCAAAAGAGTTGGTCAAGTGGTCCTACTTCTAACACACACTATCCTCTCCCTTGGCTCTCATGGTCCTAGGTGCAAGAGAAAAGTGTTAGTAACACTCAAGTTTTATCTTTTTAAGAGAGGCCTTCCAAGAGATCGATCACTCTTGGGAACAACCTCACACGGTAAATCCTTTGAGCCACTATAGATATCAGGTGAGAGCAAAAGTTGTAGCCTTGGGTATAGCTGTTCCTATACTGTAACTTGTCAAAAGGACAAATGGGCCCCACCACAAGTTACAAGGCTCTTAAGTAAGTCACTGCAGAATGAACTTATGTCCAAAAACATCAAAAATTACTGAACACCTTTAAGTAGTAGCCCACCTATTCTATTGATTGAGCATATTTGTGAGAATTTCAGTACAAGAACATAGATGGTTTTGCTCCCAAGATACTCACCATACATACTTCCTTGAGTAGAAACATAACTTTTTGAAAAGTCACTTGTGTCTTGATGAAAGTGATGACTCCACCATCATAGGGATCATCTATTTGTTATGCTCGTGCAAGACTTAGTATATCACATCCTTACCTGCCATGGCAGGATTCATAAGGTATGTAGTACCAAAGTTGAAGAAATATCAAGATGTGGGCTGAAATTATCGCAACTGGCCATTTGACCTTAGGGATAAAGAGTGTTTGAAGTGTTTTCATTTTAGTCAAGACCAAGTACAAATTGAGCTGACTTCAGGCTTTGGAAAAACACCTTAAAATACATCTAAAGGAAAGGGTCATAAAAAGTCCAAGGATTGGGTTGATCTAGACCCATACTTATTTGTGCCTTTTTGAGGCAACATTCTTGTGTTTGTGTGCTTGCTTTGTTTTCTTGTCAAAGAAAAATCAAAAATTAGTTCCAAAAACAAGTATCCATCCAACACGAACATTTTTCAGAAACCAACAAAAGATCAAAAACAAAGAGCAAAAGTATCAAACTATATGACCATTCTTCACATCTTGAGAAAGAAGAATCTTCCTCAACACATCAACTTGAAGAAAAGACCATTGAGCTCAAAGGCTCTTATCAAAAGGAGGAAATTTTTCTATCTAAATAGACAAATCTTTGTCTCTAATAGAGCTTCACATGCATCTTTATCTTCAAGGGAAATCAAACAAATTTGATCAAGAGTCATTAAATCGCAGAGCTTTTATGCAATATAGAGCTTTGAGTTATCACAAAAACAAAGGAGGTAAGATCAATCCTGACTTCTTTCCAGACATTTGTATCACATACAACGTATCTCAAGAAGAACCACCAACTCCCGAAAGAGAAGAGAAAGAATTTGTTCCTTATGTAACATGAAGTTTCTATTGAAGTTAAACATTTCATCCATTTCTCACCTTCACTTTATCACTCCATTTCAACTCTCAAAACATTAAGAGGTTCTTGTCCTAAGTTCTCTTTAGATATTGCTTGAATCAAACACAAAAACATCACTTTTTAGAGTGTCTCTACATCTAGGATAAACCTCATCCTAAGAGACATCTCTATGCAGGTTAAAACTAGTCTATGAGTGAATCCTCTCATTACTAGGTAGTTAAGTCTATAACACATCTCAGATTTCTCTAAACCTTATCACATCAAACCTTATCACATCAAACCTTATCAAACCCAACAAGCATATCAAGAAAGAACTTTGGTAACATCTACCTTTAGTGCTAGAGATCCATATGCAAAAACACCACATCAACCATAAATCTCTCATTTCATCAACAACTCATCATCATTTTCACCCAACTTCAACAAAAACTTATAAACAAAATGGCTCAAACCAGATCTAAAACTAGACAACAAGAGATTGAGGAAGAAGAGGAGGAAAATATCAATGAATTCCAAGAATCCTTTGGAGCAAATGCAAATGATGAAAATCCAAGTACTCCTACTCCTGCAACAATAGAAAGGGCACAACACAACCCTCTCTTTAATAGATTGTTTGATGAAATACTCAGGAGCAATGCTGATGCTCACTTTTTAAGACTTGCTCAAGAAGGAGCCAAACTACCCTCTGACTTTGATGTTGCACAACTAAGGAAAGAATCAAAACAACAAAGTCACAATGAGGAAGAAAGAGGTCGAGATCACATCATATACAACCTTCATTAAGGTAATCCACCACCACCTCCTCCTCCGAATGAAATAGAGATGTTGAGGCAACAAGTTGAAAATCTCACCCAACAACTTCATAGTGGTGTGAAAACTAATCAATTTTCACTCAATGACATTTGTCCCTATCCCTTTGATAGGAATCTTCACATGCCAACTTTTCCATGAGGGTTTGAAAAACCCAAGTTTGAAAAGTACAGAGGAAAAGGAGATCCTCGTGATCATGATACAGTATTCCATTCAGCTTGCCTCAAAGTGGCATACGAGGATACGTACCTAATGCGCCTTTTTCCCCAAATCTTGGGAGGAACAACCACATCATGGTTTTCCTGATTACCAGGTGGCATTAGGACATTTGAAGAGCTCATCTAGAAGTTCCTGGCACATTACTCACACAACATTGAACATGACGTCACCATGGCTGATCTATGTAACACTAAACAAAAACCAGGTGAACTTTTTTTAGTCTTTCTGCAATGATGGCGTCAAATGTCTAGAAAATGTTCTCTTTAGCTACCTAAACAAGAACTAGTGGAAATATTTATTTCCAACTTAAATGAAGAAATGGAATTTCACCTAGACGTAAAAGACACAGATTCTTTCAATGACATGATCACCAAAGGCTTAAAATGTGAGCGGGCTCTCATAAAAAGAGGACTTATCAAAATATACAATGAGCCAAAGGATGACCCTCATCCACACTTCAATAGTGACAAGCCTAACTTCTGGAACAAAAACAAAAATATCATCAACGACAGGGTTGTGGATGCAAGAATTATCAAAAGTGCACAACCTGTGGTCCGATTTGTAGGACAGAATGCCCCACCCAAGAATAACATAGTTGCTCCTCCAAATCAAGGTCGCACCACATCTCAAGATGAACCCAGACAATGTCAGCAAAATTTTAAACCAAAGCGAACATATACTCCCTTAGGGGAACCCATTGAAATAGTGTTATGACAGTTGGTTTCTCAAAATCTGGTAACATTACCCAAAACATCAAATTATAAACCTCAAGTCAAACCTTCATGGTGGAGGGATACTGAACATTGTGATTTCCATCAAGGGAAAGGGCATAAGACAAGAAATTGTCACAGATTGAAAGATCTTATTCAGCATCTTATTGATCGAGGTGAAATCAAAATCGAAGGACATGACCCAAAGAAAACAAACAATGATCATCTCATGTTCAAAAATCCACTTCCATCACAAGATCAAAGGGGTCCTTCCACTTTAGGGAGAAACACAAACACCACTAATTATACACAAGCAATGTATAATTACACTGTGAATCACCTATACGATGCCAGTGAACAAATTGCAACTATTACCATAAAAAATCCTAGCTCCACTTGCAATGTTGTTACACGTCGCGACAAGATTACCATAAAAGAATCTCCACAAGGCACCACATTTATCCCAAAGTAGTATAACCTTGTGGACCAATTAGATAAAATGCCCGCACTGATATCTATCTTAGAGCTATTATGCCTATCTCCATCTCATAAAACAATCTTAGGTCAAGCTCTCTAAGAGGCATCAGTCCCTGCAAATTTGAACACAGATCAGTTCCAAGCCATGGTCGAAAATCTAAGGTCATCACCTTGTCTCACTTTCTCTAAAAGTGACAACACATCCTTCCAGTAACCTCATAATGCCTCACTCCACATTGAAGGGTTTATCAACCAGCATAGGATCAAGTGAGTCTTGATCAACAATGGAGTAGGCCTAAATATTTGTACACTACAATTAGTCACAGCTTTGGGATATGTAATTGAATTAGTGGATCCCCGCAAGAAGATCACAATCAAAGCTTATGATGATGCAGAGCGTTCATCCAAAGGAGCTATTGTACTACCAATCCGAGTGGGCCATGTGGTGAAGCACATCATATGTCAGGTTCTGGACCTTCCTCTACCATACAATTTGTTGTTAGGAAGACCTTGGATACACACCATGCAAGCCATTCCATCCACTTACCATCAGTGTATCAAGTTCCCACATAATGGTGTAGAAATCACAATCTTGGGTGATGCAAACCCCTTTGCATATTGTCATAACATAAGTCATCAACCAGAGATTACCATTCCCAACAATAGAGAAGCCATCTCCTCCATGTCATACATAAGCCTAGCCTCTCTTTCCAATTCAAACACCACTATACCCAAGCAAGAGAAGCTCAAGATGAAAATTGCAGAGGAAGGTCCTAGAGAATACAAACTAAGCCAACTCTTTTGTGTTGGATAAATGCCCACTTCTCCTAAAACACATGGAAAACCGCAACAGGTACTTCAAACGTCACTGGTCAAACCAGCATGTACATTGACACCTTTCATCCTTGGAAAGAGTCAAGAAGAGGAAACCAGAGATGAAGACTTGGCAGAATGGATCTATAAAGATCTTATCACCACCAACATTCCACAAGCTATGCTTCCCACAGATCAATATGGAAAAGGTCTTCTCATTATGCAAAGAATGGGATATGATGGTCAAAGTGCTTTGGGACATTGTAAGCAAGGGTGACATGAGCTGCTGTAGCCAGAATTAAAACCCAAAGATAACACAAGCTTAGGCTTTCAAAAGGAGATCCTTCCTAAGGTCTGATTTAAAGGGCAACCTAGTAAACCTCTATATCAACCTACTACAAAGAGACCACCTTTTATTATAAAAGAAGCATCAAAACCCATAGTAACTACCCCATCGAGGCTAGAAATCCCAACAAAACCATCTGCAACACCAATCATCCCACCAAACAAACCAGCAACACCATCAGCGGCGACAATAACATCAATAGTCCCCTTTGTAACACCAACTATATCCGAATTCCTAGGAATATCTACAACACTAGTGATTCCAGCAGAAGTAGTAGATTCATCACTACCAATACTTCCTATATCAAATTCATTGATCCCCATAATTCTTCCTGAAACACTGATCATTTCATCTACAAAGGTACATCAACCGATCACACCAGCAGTATTTAACTCAAAAGATATCCCAGAATGGTATAGTAATTGGCTATTGGAAAGCGGCTCAAAAACTGACTCGCATGAGTGGGAATTTGATTCAGTACAACTTAACACTTTAGATGAGGAAGACACATCACTACCTCCACCCCACAAAGACATCCCTATTTATGGAGAAGCATAGATAAAGACCTCTTGGGTTCCTGAACTAGAAACTTCTTCCACAGACCCTACGTCACATCCTATGCCTAATTTTGACAGGGAGAGTACCATCAATGACCTTCATCACAACATCTTAACCCTCACTAACACATCTAACAAACTCAATCTAATCGATGAAGTAATGCCCATTATCCATCCTGAACTCATCGAATGGAACCAACCTAATCTCCCATGTCTGGACCATTTCCAAAATGATGAGGCAATCATTGACTTCTTAGAATTACAGGATAACATACCAAGCAGGGATCACAAAGCTGGATTCACCATAGAACTTAATAGCGCAACATACTTTGGGGAAAATGCCAAACCTTTCAGCTACAAAAATATAGTAATAAAACATGGACCTTCTAGTGAAAACCACACTGTGGCACTGTTTGATCCCACAAAAGTAAAAAGAAAGAGTGTATCCAATGATGAAAACCTCTCTGAGGCACCTAAGGATGAAAGGTTTGACATCCTCCCTTCTAGTACACAGTAGGAATGATCAACAATTCTCATTGAGGAAACCAAAGAATACAACATGGGGACTCCTAAAACTCCTCACCACATACATCTAGCATCTCTTTTAACTCCAAAGGAACAACCTAAGTTTGTAGAATTCTTCCAGAAGCATCAAATTAACTTTGTATGGTCATATGTAGACATGCCTAGTCTTGATCTAGATTTAGTCATGCATCACCTCACAGTAGCAGAAGGAGCTAAGCATGTCAAGCATAATCTTTGCAAAATGCATCCTTAGATTGCGGTGTTAGTCAAAGAAGAACTTAAGAAACTCCTAGATGTTGGTTTTATTAGACCAATTGATTATGCAGATTGGATCTCCAATATTGTGCTTGTTGGCAAACCAAATGGGGGCATCTGTATCTATACTGACTTCAGGGCGTGTGCACAAAGATGGTGGTCAGAAAAGTGGACACCACCCCAAAAAAACTTGGAAAAATAGGCAGCGCGTATGTGGTTTTAAAATTTCAAATTCTCGTGTACGCGCTTAGGTTTGTTCTTCCCGAGCCTAGAAAAGGTAGCACGTACACGCTGCTTTTAGGAAAATGAGCATATATGTGCTATGCCTAGGAAAATTAGCACGTATGTGCTACTTATAGGAAAATGAGTGTGTACGCACTAATAATCCAAATAATACCTGTAGACACTTAAAATTGTCATGTTTAATTAAATAAATATTTTATTTATTTAATTATCTAAGCCTAATTCTTCTATTAATTAAATAAATCTTTATTTATTTAATTAATTCATTTATCCTCTTCTAGCCTTATTTCTCATTTAAATAAATACATTTATTTATTTAAATTATTCTTTTCCTAAATTAAATAAATATTTTATTTATTCAATTATCCCATTTCTTCTATTAATTAAATAAATCTTTATTTATTTAATTAATTCATTATCTTTTTCTACACATGACACATGTCATTCATCTCTTAATTCCTACACTACCTACCCCTTTCATTATTTTGGTATTTCTTTTACCTACCCTCTAATCTTAGCCGACCTCTCCTTTTACACCTCTCAATCTTAACCCTCCATTTCTTATTGTGTCTTCTATTTAAGGAGATACTTCTTTCTTTGTCAAACCCTAATGCCTAATCACTCATGCTAATCAACAAATTTTGAGGACTTGGCTACACTATGATCCTACTTGCAACCACATTTCGTTCTTTGTTGAGCTCTTGTGCATACAAAAATCTGAGAGCAAATATACATCAAGCAAGATCAATGGAGATAGGAAGAATGGAGATCAAAACCCTATTGGACATGTGATGGTATAATCTTTTTGATTTTGAGTTATTTACATTGTCTTAGGTAATCTTCATATGTTATGGTGGATCTTTGTTCATTGTTAGGCTAGGGTTTAGTGGTTGGATTCATTGAGCCTTTCAATATTGTTGTTATTATTATCCATTTTCACCATACACATTTTGGCACGCACGGTGGGACTCTTGTCCCTTTGCATTTAACATTTTTGTTGCAGATTTTGCATTTTTGAAGTTGCAGATCGGACAATTTTCGATGACATTTTAGGTATTTCCGCGTCTGCGAGCGTTCGGATCGCGTCTCTGAGTTTCAGAAGCGTCTGCGAGATCGGGAATCACGTCTGTGTTTTTGTCAAAATTTATTTTGCAGGTTTCTGGAACCGCGTCTGTGAATTAAAAACGCATCTGTGTTGAATCTGATCGCGTCTGCGTCCTGGAAGAGCGTCTGTGTTCTTTGAGCGCGTCTGTGCATCATAGAACAGCGTTTGTGTCATACAGACGCGTCTGTGTCTGGTATAACTGCGTCTGTGTTTTCTGTTTTGAAAATTTTTCAATTTCTCTTTGATTCAATTTTTCGGATTTCGCGCTTAGGGTTTCAGATCTGGTTTATTTTTTGTACTAACCCTTGCAGATCTAACTAACTCAGTTTGTGCAGCTTGCTTTGGAGGCAAAAACGTTTTTGTTGAAGGCCCCTTTTCACAAAGTCTTTTGGGTTTTCTAAAATTTACCTAACTTGTGTGCTTGCAGGAAGGGGTGATCATTTGAAACAACCCAAACTACTAACAATTTTGTTGCAGGGCCTTGGCTAGGGTTTTGTAATTTTTTTTGTGTGCCTTGTTTTCATAGATTAGCAAACACTTCCATTGGTGCACTAAAATTGAATCATTGTCTTTTTTGTCTTGAGCAATAGGCTCTTTTTGTTTAATCTTTAGAGGGCCTGTCTTCCCGTGTGGTCATTAGGACTACTAGTGAGAAGAGAACGACCCAAGTGGTAGCAAAAGAAAAGCCATCTTCTTCCAAGCCACTATAATCAAATGTATTCATGGTGAAAACTATGAATAACGTGTGCTGATTAGTTCATACCGACACTATGTCTCCCCATAAACCCATTTGATCAAATTTATTTGATCATTTGTAGGGCGTAACCCCTACCGGCTGGGAGCCTTCTATATTTACAGAGCTGAAAGTGCCGCATGTATGGCCACACGAACGGATGCCCTTACTAGCACCTTTTTGTTTTAGAAGCCCAAATCCTTCTAGTTGTTGAGGCAGGAGGTCGGACCTCTGGTAGCGGCCCACACACATACGGTTCTTAGTAGAGATACAAAGTTCGCCATGGGGAGTTTTCATGGGGACTGATGCTTGGCTAACCCGAGAAGTGAGTGCCGAGGGTGGAGCCAGTGAGGTCAAGCATCTAAGTATCCACTCTGAATAGGGTAGCCTCGGGGGTAAAACCCTATGTGGGATCAACAACTATTGTCTTGGCCAACCATAAGATTTGTGCTTGTCTTATGCTAAACACTCAAACATTCAAGACCAAACGACAAAACATTGTGTCTTTTGTGTCTTCAAGTGTATGCAAAACATTTTATATCACACAACACACTTTTGGAGTCTAAACATTTGCAAACATTGAGTCCTCATTAACAGTGTGTCCTCTTGTCACAAAAAAACAGTCAAACAGTCGGATTTGGTCACAACAAAACAACTTCACAGATTGGAAAAATTGCACTAAGTTTACAGAAACGCGTCTGTGTCTATTTTAACCGCGTTTGGGTCATCTAAGCGCGTCTGTGAAGGGCAGAATAGCGTCTGTGTTTTTATCCGCGTTTGCGTCAAACAGAGAAGCGTCTATGTCTGGGAATCGCATCTGTGAAGTATACAGAGGCGTCTGTGTCAGGAATTGAAAGCTTTTACAGTCCAGCAAACAAAGGAAATCAGTTTCGGCATACTTGAGCTTCCTAGGTGGTCTCTTCAGGTTTCATCTAGCATTCAACCTGTTCTAAGGTCTCATACAGTCCATCATTGCTTCACACTTCATTTTACATTCATACTTGTCTAAACTTGAGTCAAAAAGGTCACTTGCTTGTCCTCACTATACTTTTTCAACACACTACATACAACTACACTTTGCTAAGTGGTCCCTCATCAAGGTTTCTTACCTTTGGGTCTCATTTGGTCTTACTTAGAGTCAAGGTCAGCTTACCTCATCAAGAGAAACAATCATCTCTTTGGAAGTCACACCTACTCTACTACTTACATACTTGGTCTTACACTTTGGACATTGCAAGTACACCTCAAGATTCATTTACACTCCATACAACTCTTGGTCTTCCATACTCTTGTCATTTTTTTTCATCTAGTCTCTCACATCTTGGTCAAACACCTAGTTCATGGTTGAAACCCGCCTTCAAAAATCTAGGAGAATAGCTAAAGAAGCTCAAGAATCTGCAAACATGAGTTCTTATGAGTATGACAATGATTTATTCTTCAATCCTGAGCACACTACATTACCAGACATGGAGGTTTATAGAAACAATCCAAATGTGGAAAACACAAATGCTACAAACAACAATGCTACACACATTGACAATGTGGACAACTCTTCAATACTATCAGTAGACATAGAAGAATCCATAATGAATCCTCATTTCA
The DNA here is from genome assembly GCF_030272615.1 of Cryptomeria japonica. Lineage (NCBI taxonomy): Eukaryota > Viridiplantae > Streptophyta > Pinopsida > Cupressales > Cupressaceae > Cryptomeria > Cryptomeria japonica. The sequence goes on from NC_081408.1 coordinate 58,432,927, forward strand.
ATAGATTGGTTGAAGAGATAATGAGGAGAGATCATCAATACTTTTTACACATGATGGCACAAAGTGGAGTTAAAATACCTCATGACTTTGACATGTCTCAACTTATGGAAAGTCGACCCTCACAACAAACTCAATCCAACATGGATCAAAGGAGACCAAATAGTGGAGGAAATAGAGGACCGAATATGATGCCTGAGTCACCATCAGTTTTGCTTCAAAAACTAGAAATCCCACATACACAAGCTCAAACATATGATACTCACACTCGAAGACCATTATGGAGGCCTTATGCAGACAGATATGCTCAATCACATGCTCAAGGTATGGATCAATCAAAACAAGTAGATACTCAAAGGCATCCTCAAAATTTTGACACAAGGAAACCTCATGTCAAAATTGGGGGCAACACAATGGAAAATGAAATGCCTATTGAATATGGTATATATGCACAAAATAGATATGGGGTTCCCCAACAAGAAGTTATGCCAAGTGCTCCATATATGCGGCAACAATATAGACCTCCATATGGACATGTCTACGATCAGTATCATCCATACATGCAACAAGCTCCTCCTCAAATGGGTGTCTCAAACATGGGGTATGCTACAAGAAATCAATCTCCTCCCAAGAATAATTTGGAGCAACAAATTAGAGATTTACAAAAGAAAATGGAGGACATGAGTACATCAAAACCAACATACACTATGAGAGATATATGTCCTTATCCCTTTGATAAGAGCATTCCAATGCCTCCATTTCCTGCACACTTTGTGACACCAAAATTTGACAAGTATAGAGGGAAAGGAGACCCCAAGGCACACATAAGACAATTCTTCACAGCTTGCATTGAGGTAGTGGCAGAAGAAACATACTTGATGAGGTTGTTCCCGCAGAGCTTAGGCGATCAAGCTATGGAATGGTTTTCTCAATTACCTCCTGGTATCAAGTCATGGGGTGACTTAGCAGAAGCATTTATTCAGCATTTCTCTTACAATATATAAATAGATGTCTCAGTTACTACCTTGTGCAATACGAAACAAAAGGAAGGAGAATCTTTCGCAACATTTTTACAAAGATGGAGAAATCTAGCTAGCAGATGTTCTTGCGAAATCCCACAGAAACAAATGGTGGAAATGTTCACTCAAAACGTTAACAAGGACATTGGATATGATCTCAGGAAAGCTTGTTTATCCACATTCAAGGATGTTATTGAAAAGGGCTTAGCCACAAAAAAGGTATTAATTGAACAAGGAGTCATCAAGATATTCAAAGAAAACAAAGATGACTTTAAAGGAAAGGATAAACCAAAATTTTGGAACAAGAACAAGAACACAGTTAATGATGGCGTTGTTGATGCCAATACAGTAAGACCTAAGTTCATCTTTTCTGGATCAAGTTCTACCAACAATCAAGTGAACACTCAAACAACTTCTAGACCATGAAGGAAGTACACCCCATTGGGAGAACCACTTGAATCCGTATTCAAAAAGCTTGTGGCAAACAAAGTGATCACAGTTCCAGATTTTCCTCCATATGAACCAAAGGTCAAACCAAATTGGTGGAATGATGATGAGTATTGCGAATTTCATAAGAGCAAGGGTCATAAGACAGGTAATTGCCATCGATTGAAGAACATTGTGCAAGATCTCATTGATAGAGGCGACATTGAGATTGAGGGACATTCATCTAATCAAGAACATGAGGTGTTTAAGGAACCATTCCCAAAATATGACAAAGGAAAAGGCAAAGTCACAGATGATCAAGCCAATTACACTAGAGCACCTTATAATTAGGACTCCACTATCAACCACATCTCGATGGATAATCATATCTCTACTATTACCATCAAAAACAAAAATCCTGAGAATCCTCCTCAGAGACCTAAGATTGTCCTAAAGGGTGTGGGATCTTCTTCTGAGCATACCTCTGAATGTCATGTTACAACCCGTCGAGGTAAAATCACGTTGCCAGGTGCCTCCACTAAGAATACCAATCCTTCATCAACCAAGCTTGAGTATGACCTTGTAGAATAGTTAGGGAAGACACCCGCACTCATCTCCATTCTTGAGCTCTTACGCATATCCCCTGCTCATAAAGCTATCCTTGAAAAAATCTTGAGAGACACTGCCGTTCCTACTGATCTAAACGTGGACCAGTTTCAAGCCATGGTGGAATACCTTTCCATTCCACATTCCCTTACGTTCACAGAAGCCGATGACGCCTCCGTAAGTCAGCCTCATAATGCACCTTTACACGTTGAAGCCTTCATACATAAACATCGAATAAAGCGAGTCCTAATAGATGGAGGAGCAGGTCTAAACATTTGTACATTGAGTACTATTAAACAATTGGGATATTCTGATAAAGCTGTGAATTCTACAAACCAAATCACCATCAAGGCATATGATGATGAAGAGCGCTCATCCAAGGGCACAGTCACCTTACCTCTAAGAATTGGGCCAGTCACAAAGGATGTGGTTTGTCAAGTCCTAGACTTGGATCTCACATACAACATATTGCTAGGACGTCCTTGGATTCATGAAATGAGGGCAGTCCCATCAACATATCATCAATGCATTAAGTTTCCTCATAATGGAGTCGAGGTAACAATCAACGGTGATCCTAATCCGTTCATGTATTGCAATAACTTGAGATCACATATTGAGACTATCATTCCCAATAATCGTGAGGCTACTCCTTCTTCGACATACATTGACCCTGAGTCATTAAAACCCTCGACATCCAAACAGGGTGAACTTAGAGGCAAGTTTCAAGACAAAGGCATGGGAGAATACACTTTGAATCAGACAATGTTTTTACGACAAGTCATGAGTTCTCCAAAAGGATATGGAAGGCCACATCCTAACAAGCAAATCTCCATCATGATACTCAAATGGGATCCTACCACCTTTCAAAGATGGGGCGAACTAGAAGAGGAAAATTTATACAAAATGCTCTACAAAGATGTTGAAGAGGACACACAAGATCAGATTATTATACCCTGTGAGAACTATGGCAAAGGCTTCAAGATTCTACAAAGATTCGGGTATGATGGAAAAAGCCCTCTTGGGTTACGCAAAGAAGGTGTCATGGAGCCCTTACAACCTGAGTTAACTACAAGAAGGGAACGCTCAAAGGGACTTGGTTTTCTGAATTCCAAGACCCATACTAAAAGGACAAAAGAGGCATCGCAAATCAAAGTTGCCGAAGTTCAACAAGAGGATTACTATTCCATAGACTCCAATGAGTGGGAATGGGGTTCAGACAAATCCTCCAGTGACTATGAGCTCACCGAGACATTCAGAGAGCCAGATGAACCCACAGAGGAAGAGGAATTTTACAAAAAATTTAGAGTTGGTCAAGAACCAACCCATAAGGATCCCGCACAGTCTTCGTTTCAAGGTCTTAGGTCGAAATCACATAGGATGAGGACACCTGTCCCAGAAGGCGCTACTAGTGATGACAATTTGGATTCGCTCACGATCGAAACTGATGAGGAGAGTGCCATCGATGACCTCGACGATTGCCTTGACATACCCGAATATAACCACGTCTTCACTCTTTGCCCTGCAAATTCCAAAAACATTAAAGACCTTCCCCTTGTTCATCCCCAACTCATTGACTAGGATTATGAAGGACCAGCACAATTTGATACATTTCAAAATGACGAAACTATTATCGACTATCTTGGCATACGAGATGATCTTCCCCCTGGGGACCATAAAGCAGGATACACCATAGAGCTCAACAACATGGCATATTTTGGTGAGGGTGTCGGACCTTCCAGTCGCAAAAATGTGAAAATAAAAACAAAACAAGGATCTTATGGCGAAAACCACACTGTGGCGCTATCTGATCCCAAAAAAAATAAAAAGAAAGGACGTATCTGAGGGTGAAAACCTCTCTGAGGCACCCGAAGATGGAAGGCTTGACATTCTCCCAGCATCATATGAGGAAAAATCATCCATGTTGGTAGAAGAGACTATAAAGACAAACATTGGTACAAAAGAAGTTCCACACAACATATTCTTAGCTCAGTCCTTGACAGAATCCAAAAGGGCAAAATTCACAAGCTTCTTCAAGGAACGACAAATCAACTTTGCATGGTCATACGCTGATATGCCTGGATTAGATCCGGATTTGGTAATGCATCATTTGACAGTCAAACCGGGGGCAAAACCAGTAAAACAGAAATTAAGAAAAATGCACCCACAAGTGGCATTGCTAGTCAAAGCAGAGCTGGAGAAATTATTGGATGTCGGATTCATACGCCCAATTGATTATCCCGAATGGATCTCCAATTTAGTACCTATCAGTAAACCAGATCGCAGCATCTGAATATGTACATATTTCAGAGACATCAATAAAGCTTGTCCAAAGGATGATTTCCCATTACCAAACATTGACTTGATCGTTGATCTCACAGCAGGCCATGAAATGTTATCTTTAATGGATGGATTTTCTGGTTATAATCAAATCCGGATTGCACCTGAAGATCAACACAAAACATCATTCACTTGTCCATGGGGAACCTTCTGTTGGAATGTCATGCCCTTTGGGCTGAAAAATGCAGGCGCTACTTATCAAAGAGTGATGACCACTATCTTTCATGATCTCATGCACATAACCGTGGAAGATTATGTTGATGATCTCTTGGGAAAATCAATAGACAAAGATACACATTTGGACATACTTTCAGTTGTCTTTGATTGGCTGGAAAAATACAAGGTAAGATTAAATCCAAAGAAATGTGTCTTTGGAGTAACCTCCGAGAAGCTCCTAGGATTCATTGTGTCTAAAAGAGGAATCAAGGCTGATCCAGCAAAAGTCAAGGCTATCTTGGACATGCTGCCACCTAAAAATATCAGTCAACTTTGATCCTTACAAGGGAGACTCCAGTCCATACGAAGATTCATAGCACAACTTGCAGATAAGTGTAATCCTTTCCAACACCTGCTACACAAAAATATCAAGTTCAAATGGGATGAGAACTGTCAACAAGCTTTTCAGATGCTCAAAGACTATCTTTTGAACCCACCAGTTTTGATGCCACCAATTCCAGATCAGCCTTTGCTACTCTACGTATCAGCTACTCCAACAGCACTGGGGGCACTCCTAGCACAACAAGTTGCTGATGGCAAGGAAAAAGTAGTATACTATATCAGTCGCACATTGGTGGGATATGAGCTAAACTACACACCAATCGAGTGTGCATGTCTCGCTGTGGTCTTTGCTTCACAAAAATTATGACATTATATGCTCACTCACAAGACTAAGCTGATTGCCAGAATTGATCCACTAAAATATCTTCTCAACAAAGCTACACTTACTGGATGACTGGCCAAGTGGGTAATGATCCTGAGTGAATTCGACATCGAGTATGTGGATAGAAAAGCAATAAAAGGACAAGCAATCGCAGATCAATTAGTAGATGCTCCCATGATAGATGATGTTCCTCTACAGTCAGAATTTCCAGATGAAGCAATTCTAACAATATCACCTGCAAAGCCATGGCAATTATACTTTGACAGCTCTTACACAGCATGGGGCAGGAGCTGGTATTCTCTTTATAACTCCTCAGGGCGATTCTATACCAAAATCATACCGCTTATCATTTCCTTGCACCAACAATATAGTGGAATATGAGGCATTAACAACTAGATTACGAATTGCGGTTCAGTGGAAGATCCAAGAACTTCATGTTTTTGGGGATTCTCAACTTGTCATCTGTCAAGCAACTGATGATTATCAAACAAAAGACGAAAAACTAATGCCTTACAAACAATTGGTAGATGATTTGAAACAGCACTTCGTAAAGATAGATTTTGAGCAGATACCAAGAGAACAGACTCATGCTGCAGATGCCATGGCTACAATTGCTTCATTAATTGATCTACCACAAAATGAGACCTGCTATGAGTTCCTGGTAGACAACCTGCTGATTCCCTCATACGAGATCACTCCTGCTGAAATGATATGCATTGTTGGTCCTGAATCCCAGTTATATGGTTCCATATTCACATACCTTCGCGACAATATCTTACCTCCCAATCTATCGAATAACCAACGCCGCACTTTCATTTGCCAATCCTCTCGATACGTCATTCTAGCTGATATCCTATACCGATGAGGTATAGATGGCACTCTTCTTAGATGTTTAGACAGCGACGAAGCTCAGATTGCGTTACGAGAAGTGCATGAAGGGATATGTGGTCCGCATACTAGTGGTCCTACCTTGTCCAAGAAACTCATCAGGACTGGATATTACTGGCCTACTATGGAAAAAGACTCATATCAGTTTGTCAAGAAATGTAAGCAGTGTCAAATTCATGGAGACCTCATACATGCACCAGCACAAGAACTACAACCACTTGCGTCTCCTTGGCCCTTTTGTCAGTGGGGACTCGATCTCATAGGCAAGATTCACCCTCCTTCTTCCAATGGTCATAAATTCATTATCACAGCCACAGAGTATTTCACAAAATGGATTGAAGCCATGCCTCTCACACAAGTTATTGGGAAACAAATTGCTACCTTCATCCTGAACTACATCATTTGCCGATACGGGATTCCTACTTCCATTATCACTGATAACGGGTGTCCCTTCAAAAATCAGGATGTTCGTGAACTCTGTGACCGCTTCCATATTTCTCATCATTTCTCCATACCATATTACCCCCAAGGTAATGGCCAAGCTGAGGCATCTAACAAAACAATTCTTAAAATCCTCAAAAAGATAGTCGATGACGCTGGCCGTAACTGGCATATCCAACTCAATCCTGCACTTTGGGCCTACCGCACAAGTGTCCGCACACCTACAGGAGCTACACCTTACTCACTTGTCTACGGCACTAAAGCCATCTTGCCTATTGACCTCGAGTTACCTTCTTTATGGGTCTCTTTGAGAAACATAATCAACGATGAAGATTACAGGGTCTCTCGCTTACAAGAACTAGAACTGCTGGAGGAACGAAGACACACTGCTTTTAATCATCTCAAGGCTTACCAACAACGAATGAGTCGCAGCTACAATCACAAAGTCAAGCCTCGCACATTTGAGATAGGTGACTTAGTCCTCAGGGAAAACCCCAAGAATCAACAAGACAGAGATAAGAAGGGCATGTTCGAACCAAACTGGCTTGGTCCTTACATCATCATAGCGGTATATGGATCTGGGGCATATCAGCTCTCAACTACAGAAGGTGAATCCTTGGAGGATCCTATCAACAACATGCATCTTCGCAGGTTCTACACATAATTCTCTAGAATATCCTAACTCAAAAATACAAAAAAAAAAATCAAAAAAATTCAAAAATACAAAAAAATTATAAAACAAAAAAAATCGTTACTTGGTGAAAACCTGGCAAACAGGCGCCTTGTGACACAAAAAAAATCAAAAAAATCGAAAAAAGTAAAGAGAAATAATTTCGTCCAATGGTGAAAACCACTTCGGTGGCGCCTTGGGCAAGTACCATGGTGAAAACTGGGTCACCAGCGCCATGTGTAGAGACATTGCTCCTCCCTCCTTCAGGATCCACTTTCATCCTTTCACTTTGCACACACTCACAACCTATTCATTCACAATAAACTTAACCATTCCCATCATGGCTTGTTATTGATCTACCTAAGATTGGTTAGCCATCCATAACCCCCCCTTTTCACTCCCTTTCTATCCATAATAAATCAGATCCTATCTGTGGCTAAGGCCAATCCTACGTCTTGTAATGGGTATGGAACTGAGCACATCACATGTTTCGAGGAGTACAGTTTCTTCCAGCTTTCTTCAGTCTATCCACGCACAATCCGCAATAAAGCAACATTTGCATCGCAGATCCGCAATAAAGTTTCATCTTCTCTGCAATAAAGTATCAGTTTCATGGATTCAGTCAGTTTCAGATGAGACACAGTGGCAACAGTGGGCCTCAACAAAATCAAATCTTTCAACAGACTCAAACAACATATGGTTCAGTGTTATCTATCCTTTTTGTGAAAGTGAACATTGTGACCACAATCAAACACGACTTATACAAGTGACAAGAGACACTAAACTTGAGGACTACAGTGGATGTTGGTGTCGAGTCTTGATTTTCTTTTGATTTCATCTTTTGGTGACATGTCTTTTAGCTTTTCCAGGATGTCTCTGACTAGAGATCCTATCTCCAGGATGTCTTTGACTAGAAAGGCGAGGATGGGGTATCGTCACCTATTTTCATTTGCTGTTTGTGGATTGTCTTTTAGTAATGCTATGACTTGTCCAAGGATATGAGGACACTGTGAGTCTAGTATGAACTGGGGCATTCCTTGTTTGTGACTGTCTTATCTCCATGCAAATAGGTACAATGACTTTCTGGGCCAAACATATGCCTCGATTGTCATAACCTATTTTGCCATAATAAAGCTCAATGATGATAACGCACAAGAAGCTCTTTCATGTTCATATCTTCTGTCTTCCATCCCCCTTTCTTGATTGACTTCCATTGTCCTTCTCGAGTCCGCGTAGCCCGCTATCACATGACTGAGTATAATGACACCCCAAAAACATTTGCATTTTATATATTTTACACCTGCATCACCACATATAAGCATTTCATACATACATATAGATATCACAATTGCATCACATCCTGCATACAACACACGTTAGCACATCTTACATTTCCATCATATAAATAATCATTTGCATTATCATATTCATTTGCATTACATACATTCACATTTGCATCATGCATCACATATACAAGATAAAAGAACAAAAATATATTGCATTGCATCATATCATATAAGCATCCATATCATAAAACATGTATCACATAAGAACATTTCATCACATAAGGTACACATGCATATAGCTACCACAAAAATGGTGACTCATCTCATATATAATCAAATGTGTCATGATACAATGATGTCAAAAGAATCATATGGCTACAAAATCACCCGCAGGTGTCTACAATACAAAAATGGTACATATACTGATACAAAGGGGAGCCCTCTATGGCTATGATGAACTCCCTCCCTCGGAGCCGCTGGCCTCGACGGACGCTGAGCTGTAGAAGGACCCGCTCCAGGATCACCCTGCCTGTCTGGTGGTGGTGGAGGACCCATGACCCCACCACTAGATGCCTGTCTCCTCCGACTCCCTCCCGTAGCCGTCGCTGTCCGCGATGGTCTATGGAAGCTCCTCGCCCGCTGATCCGCTGGCACTGCACCATAGTAGAGGTCCCTCCAATAGGCGATCTCCTCTCCGGCTTGCAGCACATATGCGTACCCTGCCTCTGCGTCCTCTGCCACCTGCCTCCCTACCCTCAGAGCTGTCTCAGCCTTAGTATATCGTTGGATAGCCTGGTCCCTCTCCCGCTCAGTGTCCCTGAGCCTGATCCTGAGGCGATCCCTCTCCCGCTCTAACTCCTGGATCTCGTCTACCTAGCCCTGGCAGATCTCCCTCAGCTCTAGCAGCTCATCCTCCTCGGGATCCCCACCCTCAGCCTCAGCCTCTGGCTCTCCTGCTACGGGTGCCTACTCCTGTACCTGCCCCTGTACCTATCTCGGTGCTTGAACTGGTATCTGTCTCTGTGCATGCCTGGGAACCTGCACCTATCTCTGACCCTGCACCTGTGCCTGTACTGGCACCTGTCCCTGTACTTGTCCCTATCTAGGTCCCTGTGCTCTAGGAACCTATGCTGCTGGTACCTGCAGGGGCAATCCACCGCGACCCCTCACCACCTAGGCTGCTCCCTCCTGTCCTCCCTCCCTCCGAGGTGCCACCCTCCTCTCCCCCACTACTCCCCTCTGCCTCCGTCGGCCTTGGCCTCCATCCCCTCCACCATCATCATCATCATCCCCTCCAACCTCTCCCTCCAGCAGCTCTCCCGGATCTGTCAATCGTGGAAATGGATGCTCTGCCCAATATGCAGAGTACTCTGCATCCATACCTGCATCCTCAACCTCTGGCCACATATCCCAAGGTAGGGGCATCATCTCTGTCAGCTGTGTGACGGCCTGATCATATGATAACAATGGCCCGAACTGTGCCTGATCCTTGACTGTGCGGGCATACATACCCGAGCCTCGTGGCATCCTCTGGATCCGGCCGAACTGTCTGCCTACCCTGTCCACCAGCTGTCTCTCCAGAATGTAGGGCATCCACCCAATCAGATATCTGCTCCTAAATGTATACGACATCTCCACGGTGTCGTCCTCCCACTCCTCGCACGCCAGGTACGGCCTCCAGATGACCACATCAATGTCATCTATCACACGCCTCTAGTGCTCTAACCTGCCAATCTGAGGCTGTGATGTAATCATATCATAAAGGTGTACAAAGCTCCACCCATGCCCTCTGCCCCTGAAGTGAATCGGCTGTGTGATAGGCAGATGCTCATATGCCCACACCTGTAATAGTGTCACTCCGCAACCCAAGCCTATTGATCCGTGGTAGACGAACTGATGTAGCTCATAATATAGATGTGCTAGGACACATGGCCCCCATGCATATCTGGTGTGCTCAGTCACCAGTATCTCCAGTGCTCCTCCCCAGCCCACTGCCAAACCCCGTGTAGTCCTGTCTGGACACAAGAACCCACTGATGGCTCCTCCGATCACAGCTGGCAGAGCTAAACCTGTCGCAGTCATGGTATCCCATGCCACGTGCCCTGCTCTCATCTCTAGCCCGGGATCCTGGAATACCCGTCTCAGCGCCTCTCTGTCTCCATCTCGATCGTATGGGATCAGCTCTCCATCAATCGGTATGTGCAAAATCCTGTATACATCCTCGAGGGTCACTGTCATCTCCCCCATCGGCAAGTGAAACGTGCAAGTCTCGGAGTGCCATCTCTCCGCCAGTGCAGTCAGCAAACCCATGTTTGCCCAAAATTCAGGCACATACAGTACATGTCTAAGGCCCATCTCCTCAATAGCAGCTCTGTCCTCAAATGACAACTCTGGTCGCAATCTTTGTGTAGACGGGAATCTCTCCCGTGACTCTAACATAGGCAGATACTCCTGCAGTCAAACAATCAATCATGTCAGTTATCATGGCATTCATTGTTTATCACAAAATGCTACTTGCTATCTAAATGCATATGGTTATCTATCCTAGTAGTGCTCCCTGTTCATCACAAAGTACTACGTGTGTGACACTCCCTATTCATCACAAAGTGTTACTCACATTTAGCACTCCTTGTTCATCACAAAGTGCTGATCATCCTTTGGGTACTCCCTGTTTATCACAAAGTACTCTATCTTGGTACTCCCTGTTCATCACAAAGTGCCTTGATCTATCCTAGTCTTCCTAGAGGACCTGTTTGAGTGTATCCTCTCAGCAGCTTATCCAATCGACAGCGTATGTTCATCACAGAACTGCCGATTTGACCTAGAAGACTAAAACCATGCATTTTGACACACAAACGCGCTTTAAACTCACAAACGCGCTTCTAGACTGCACAAACGCGCTTCTGCAACACAGACGCGCTTTCTGGACATAAATGTGCCTACATTATGCACAAACGCGACTTCGGAACCTAAACGCCCCTACAGGACATACACGCATCTGAAATTCACAGACGCGGCCGCATCAAGCACAAACGCGGTCCCAGACTCATACGCGCCTGGAACCGACACAGACGCACCTGTTGGACACAGACGCGCCTGGCACCGACACAGACGCGGTTGCACGTTTTTTGCATTTTTTTTTTTGGTACCCTATTCCTAGCGCATTTATTGCTACCTACTGAGCATTAATGACAAAAATTGAAATGCGTGAAAGTACGAGGAGGTTTGGTGGTACTTACCGGCTCTCCTGCTTCTGCTAGCCTCTGGAATCGGCGAACGCGGTCGAATCTGTGAACGAAGGCCATCACTGCTGACTGCTGCTACTCTTTTCTCGCTCTGCACTGTGATCTCGTAAGGGTGTGGATGACAATGAGGATGTCTTTTGCCCGTGGTCTATCTTATAGCCTATCCTAGCCTTAGTCTTCATTTTTTCGAGTCAGTCTTCTTCATCCCGTGACTTTGTCACTTTATTCAGTCAGTCCATTCTAGCCTTTTCTTCTTATCGAGAGATTGTCTGCAATCTTTTCAAACATTTTCATCCAATCTCTCGAGGGGGCATATCATTCCCATTCTGGGGCAACTTTGTATTAGTTCATATTATCTTCTTTGAAATAACGCGACAAGCCGCATTGTCTCAAAGAGGGGCAAAATGTAGACACTTAAAATTGTCATGTTTAATTAAATAAATATTTTATTTATTTAATTATCTAAGCCTAATTTTTCTATTAATTAAATAAATCTTTATTTATTTAATTAATTCATTTATCCTCTTCTAGCCTTATTTCTCATTTAAATAAATACATTTATTTATTTAAATTATTCTTTTCCTAAATTAAATAAATATTTTATTTATTTAATTATCCCATTTCTTCTATTAATTAAATAAATCTTTATTTATTTAATTAATTCATTATCTTTTTCTACACATGACACATGTCATTCATCTCTTAATTCCTACACTACCTACCCCTTTCATTATTTTGGTATTTATTTTACCTACCCTCTAATCTTAGCCGACCTCTCTTTTTACACCTCTCAATCTTAACCCTCCATTTCTTATTGTGTCTTCTATTTAAGGAGATGCTTCTTTCATTGTCAAACCCTAATGCCTAATCACTCATGCTAATCAACAAATTTTGAGGACTTGGCTACACTACGATCCTACTTGCAACCACATTCCGTTCTTTGTTGAGCTCTTGTGCATACAAAAATCTGAGAGCAAATATACATCAAGCAAGATCAATGGAGATAGGAAGAATGGAGATCAAAACCCTATTGGACATGTGATGGTATAATCTTTGTGATTTTGAGTTATTTACATTGTCTTAGGTAATCTTCATATGTTATGGTGGATCTTTGTTCATTGTTAGGCTAGGGTTTAGTGGTTGGATTCATTTAGCCTTTCAATATTGTTGTTATTATTATCCATTTTCACCATACACAATACCGTGTATGCGGTGCCTGGTAAAATTTAAAAAAAAAAAAAAACTGGGTCTCATTTACTCATAAAGTGCATTTTTTACTTCATTTTTTTCCATTTTCTAACCTAAACTACGAACGGGGTTCTAAATTTGTCATCTAGGCTATGGATCAAGGTTAGTTTTTGTTTATTTTTGTCTTTCTTTCTAGTTTATGCAATTTGTTTTACATTTTGAATTTAATTTCATTAATTTTGATTAGTTTTTTTCATTTTTTGTTTCAAAAACCAGATTCTTCTAATCTAGAACAAGAACAACCAAATTCCTCCTTTTGACCGCACAACTGAAACACTAGAAGAATTAACTAATCAATTAGGACAAAATACGTCTAAAATCAATAGACTGATTGTAAAATTGAAAACTTCTGAACTTGACCATCATCAATCCCTCGCTACTAGCCTAGAAACATTAGCTAGTGGTGCCATAGCTATTTCCATAGAAATTACCAAATGGGGAAGCTTTAGGGATAGTTGTCGTCAATTCTATGCTAATGGGCTATCATATAATGGAGTAAAAAAAAAAAAAAATTCTAAACAACAAATATGTGCCCTTTTTGTCGATCCCAAAACTGGTCAATCATTACCTCTTAATGCAAAGAGGTTTCCCATACATTGATGTACCAATGTGCAAATGAAGAATCTTTTTTGGCAGAGGTGGTGGATGGTCTTTGATGATCCATGTTGTAATATTATGAGGTGCCATTATATTTTTTGAGAAAAATATATTGTGAGTTTGTGCTCACTGTGCGGCCAAACTATTTTGACATGAGAAAGTTTCATTATAGAGGTGGTGGCTTTGCCCAAGATAGACCTGGAGCCTGTAGGTGATTAGCCGCGAAGAGTCACCGCCCCCTAGCACCCAAACCCAAGGCGCATCAGGTTGTCCCATTAGAGCTGAAAGAGTCGATGGAGCTATGGACTCTTCAAGCGGCCACAACATTGATTGGTGCCGTCATCCAGCATGGGATGTCATTAGCACACCCTATTGTATTGGATGATGAGCTGTTAAAGGGCAACAAAGAGCCCATCGAGCATATGTGTGTCAGTTGCTTGGGGATATTCTTGGGGATAGATGATGCAGCCGGTGCAGATGGATACTCATATCATCTATGCACGATTTGTGGTTGTAGATGTCAGGCTCACATGGTTGAGGATGTCACGCTGATAGATGAGTTGATGGACATGGTGTTTGCCCATGAGCCACAGACACAGGTGTGTTGATTTGAATTCATAACATTTTATTTATCAGTCACTTTAAATTTGTAATTACATAAATGAATTTTCATTTATACATCGATTTAAATTGAGACAAATAATATGCATTTCAGGATGCAGCAATGGTATCCCATACACCTCCCCCAGTTACCATAGCTGCAACTTCGATGTCTGAAGTATAAATTTTGTAACATGTTAAAATAGAATAGTACACTTTGAATTCAAAAAAATACAAGATATACTAACTATCTTTAATGCTTGGTCCAATTTCTAGTTTGTAGGCGTTGACAGGGGACGAAATGTCCTAGATTGATGACATCATGCTCTTAGCAATCGATTTTGGCCTACAAGGCTATACGGTATCATATTTTGTACAACTCTTTTTATGTATTGTTTTGATGGAATATGCAAGTCATTTCATTTTATATTTTTAAAATTATGTTTAATTTATTATCTGTACTAATATCTCATGTTAATTTTGTGTTTTTAGGGTACCCCCTCCGCGTTTAGGGCTCATCTTGAGAAAAAGAATTCCTCAAAGATGCCAAAATGTGTGAAGAAGGTAATTGAACACATTTTTAGTTGTACAATTGCATGAAAATGTTGAAATCAAGTATTAGTTGGGGTTTGTAGATTGATTAGTATTTTTTGTCTATTTTACATGTACAACAGCCATTGATCTTTGTGGATATGTTGAATGCACCTGATTGGCCCATGGATCAAGAGAGGGTGGAGGTATGTATCTCTACTTTATTTTCTTGATTTCATGATTATATGCACACGTACATGTGAACTTATGATATATTATAATCTTATAATTTTTTCATACAAGAAATATCCATACCTACTTTGTCAATGGTGAACCCTCCTCCTTGCACTGGAGAAGCATCTCAGGATCCGATACACTTTTGTTTGATATGTAAAAGTAATTGTTTTCAACCTTCAATACTTATCATTATATTAATTGTATTTAATCTTTGTACATTTTTTGTATAGGTAATAGTGATAGTTTCTACATCAATGGTGAGCCATCCTCAGTCCATTGGAGAAGCATCTTAGGCACAGGTATGTCATTGTTCTCTATATTATAGCTTTTAAGTGTTTTTGATATATTTATGTTAGTACATTGTATTAATTGTACATTTAATATACAATAGACTCCTTCGCGGTAAAACCATAACGTGGATCAATTTAAGTATGTCTTCAAGAAAACTCCTAAGAGTGACAAGGAGAGGAGAGCAAAGACATTAGCTCCTGGATCAATAGATGAGGTTATCTACATTTCAATTGCAAAGGAATTAAAGTTAAATGCATAGTTATGTTGTTAATTGTGAACTATTTTCTACAAAAGAATTCTAACTTGGCTTTTGAATTGTGGTTTTGCAGCCATCTACAAAGTCACGTACTACACCGAAGAGGCTTGATTTTGATGATCCACCACAAGTTTAGGATCATATAGTGTTAGTTTTGGTCATAGAATGACCAATACATGTAGATATATTCTACATTTTATTGTATATTGATTTGGACATGGCATATGCCACATTTTTGTAATACTTGTATTGACTTGGCAGACATGCCTTTTTTTATATATATAAATATCGATATTCGATCCAATAGATGTGTAATGAGTTCATTATTTTGTATTCCTTGTATTTTGTGGTTGTCCTTTTATAAATTTAAATGAATATTTGCATATGTAATCAACAATATGAATATAAACAACAAAAATATATGATATAAAGCATTGCAATCATGGAATATGATTTGATAGAATTTCTAAAATGTTGAATTAACCCTACAAAACTCCTTGTATTCAGTTCATTATTATGTATTCGCTATATTTGGTGGTTGCCCTTTTATAAATTTAAATTAATATTTGCATATGTAATTAACAATATGAATATAAACAACAAAAATCAACAATATGAATATAAACAACAATGTGTTTGGTGCGAGAGCACCCTCACGCTTGCAATGGTCAAATTTTGTTCCTCGTGTGCACAAACCGACATTGTGAGCACATCTAGGTGGGCATGTTTATGCTAGGCATGGCCCTGTTGTGCATCCCAAAGCACTAGAACGTCGAGATTCATACCCTACCGGTACAATCTCTCAAGTGCCTTGAGTCCAAAAAATTGTCAAAATTTGAAGGACTATTTCTTCTAATCCATGACACACACGGTTGATCTGTTTGATCTTGTGGGGTCACGTGAGGCTCCTCTACAATGGCCTATCTTGGTTTTTGATGACTTGGAGCCATTTTCATTTAGTAGCATTTTTTTGCCTACTAAAAAAAAAGTCAGTTGCTTGCAAGGAAAAGTTGCAAGATTGGCTAGAATTGATTTTGTTCCTTGTGTGCAGAAATCGACATCACAAGCACATCTGGGTGGGAATGTTTACACTAGGCATGGCCCTGTCGTGCATCCCAAAGCACCAAAACGTCAAGAGTCATACCCTACTAGTGCGATCTCTCAAGTGCCCTAAGTCCAAAAAATTGTCAAAATTTGACGGACTGTTTCTTCCAATCCATGACACATACGGTCGATTTGTTTGATCTCATGGGGTCGCGTGAGGCTCCTCTATAATGGCCTATCTCAATTTTTGATGACTCAAAGCCATTTTTAATTAGTATAATTTTTTTGCCTGCTCAAAAAACCGTCAGTTGCTTGCAAGGAAAAGTTGCAAGATTGGCTAGAATTGATTATGTTCCTCGTGTGCACAAACTGACATCACAAGTACATCTGGGTGGGCACGTTTACACTAGGCATGGCTCTGTCATGCATCCCAAAGCACTAGAACATTGAAAGTCATACCCTACCGGTGCGATCTCTCAAGTGCCGTAAGTCCAAAAAATTATCAAAATTTGACGGACTGTTTCTTCCAATCCATGACACATACGGTTGAACTGTTTGATCCCATGGGGTCACGTGAGGCTCCTCTATAATGTCCTATCTCAGTTTTTGACGACTCAGAGCCATTTTCAATTCGTAGAATTTTTTCGCCTACTCAAAAAATCGTCAGTTGCTTGCAAGGAAAAGTTGCAAGATTGGCTAGAATTGATTTTCTTCCTCATGTGCACAAACCAACATCACAAGCGCATCCGCGTGGGCATGTTTACGCTAGGCATGGCCCTGTCATGCATCCCAAAGCATCAGAACGTCAAGAGTCATACCCTACCGGTGCGATCTCTCAAGTGCCCTGAGTCCAAAAAAATTATCAAAATTTGACGGACTGTTTCTTCCAATCCATGACACATACGCTCAATCTGTTTGATCTCGTGGGATTGTGTGAGGCTCCTTTACAATGGCCTATCTTGGTTTTTGATGACTTAGAGCCATTTTCAATTAGTAGCAATTTTTTGCCTACTCAAAAAACTATCAGTTGCTTGCAAGGAAAAGTTGCAAGATTGGCTAGAATTGATTTTGTTCCTCATGTGCACAAACCGATGTTGCAAGCACATTTGGGTGGGCATGTTTATGCTAGGCATGGCCCTCTCATGCATCCCAAAGCACCAGAACGTCGAGAGTCATACCCTATCAGTGTGATCTCTCAAGTGCCCTGAGTCCAAAAAATTGTCAAAATTTGACGGACTATTTCTTCCAATCCACGACACATATGGTTGATCTGTTTGATCCCATGGGGTCATGTGAGGCTCCTCTATGATGGCCTATCTCATTTTTTGATGACTTGGAGCCATTTTCAATTAGTAGCATTTTTTTGCCTGCTCAAAAAACTATCAGTTGCTTGCAAGGAAAAGTTGCAAGATTGGCTAGAATTGATTTTGTTCCTCATGTGCACAAGCCGACGTCATGAGAACATTCGGGTGGGAATTTTTTATGCTAGGGATGGCCCTATCCTACATCCCAAAGCACCAGAACATCAAGAGTCATACCCTATCGGTGCGATCTCTCAAGTGCCCTAAGTCCAAAAAAATGTCAAAATTTGATGGACTATTTCTTCCAATCCATGACACATACGATCAATCTGTTTGATCTCATGGGGTCATGTGAGGCTCCTCTACAATGGCCTATCTTAGTTTTTGATGACTAAGTTTTTTTTCAATTAGTAGCATTTTTTTGCCTACTCAAAAAACTGTCAGTTGTTTGCAAGGAAAAGTTGCAAGATTGGCTAGAATTGATTATGTTCCTCATGTGCACAAGACAATGTCACGAGCACATCCAGGTGGGCATGTTTACGCTAGGAATGGCCCTATTGTGCATCCCAAAGCACTAGAACATCGAGAGTCATACCCTACCAGTGCGATCTCTCAAGTGCCTTGAGTCCAAAATATTGTCAAAATTTGACGGATTGTTTCTTCCAATCCACAATACATACGGTCAATCTGTTTGATCCTATGGGGTCATGTGAGGCTCCTCTACAATGTCCTATCTCTATTTTCAGTGACTCAGAGCCATTTTCAATTAGTAACATTTTTTCGCCTGCTCAAAAAACTGTCAGTTGCTTGCAAGGAAAAGTTGCAAGATTGGCTAGAATTGATTATGTTCCTCATGTGCATAAACCGACATCGCGAGTGCATCTAAGTGGGTATGTTTACGCTATGCATGGCCCTATCATGCATCCCAAAGCACCAAAATCTTGAGAGTCATACCCTACCAGTGCGATCTCTCAAGTGCCCTGAGTCCAAAAAATTGTCAAAATTTAATGGACTGTTTCTTCCAATCCACAACACATACGGTCAATCCGTTTGATCTCATGGGGTCATGTGAGGCTCCTCTACAATGGCCTATCTTGGTTTTTGATGACTCGGAGCCATTTTTAGTAAGTAGCATTTTTTCACCTGCTCAAAAACCGTCAGTTGCTTGCAAGGAAAAGTTGCAAGATTGGCTAGAATTGTTTATGTTCCTCATGTGCACAAACTGACATCGTGAGTGCATTCGAGTGGGCATTTTTATGCTAGGCATGACCTTGTTGTGCATCCCAAAGCACCAAAACGTCGAGAGTCATACCCTACTGATGCAATGTAGAAGTTGCTTGACAACTTTTTTGACAATTTTTTTGACAATAATGACAATTTTTGCTCAAATTATGTCTAGTCTCAATCTATGACCCCTATGACCTAATAATGACTCAAATAATTATCCATGATTATACAAGAATCAAGAATGCTCAAGATTGACTAGGGACACATCACATATACTCAAAACATAATCACAAAACATTGACACAAAAAATAGTCACAAAACATTGTCACATATTATTCAAAAAATTGCCTCTAAATATGGTCAGATCAGCTCTTGGCTATTTGATTATACAATAAATTGTCTTACAAATCATCTCATGGGCTTTTATACAAAATTTGGCATTACAATATATGCGATTTAGCTCATCGCCATTTTAATATACAAATCATCTCATGGGCTTTTATACAAAATTTGGCATTACAATATGTGCGATTCAGCTCATTGCCATTTTAATATACAAAATTTGACATGTAAATATCTACAAATCAACTCATTGCCACTTAAATATACAAAATTATGCCCCTAAACATGTAAAAATCAGATCATGGGCATTTATATATACAAAAAATGAATATAGAACAATTCGTCGATGATTTATACAAAATTCTCAAAATCATTCTACTCTGAACCGTAGAATCAATCAAGTGAGCCTTCAGGATCGGCTCTAACCCGTATTGTGTCAAGTATTGCCTCGTGGTCAGATTCATGAACTTTCCATAAAATCTTGTTATGAGGTCTACCAGAATACTTCATCAAATGAATATTTGTTGCAACAACAAGGTTATAGAAATGAAGAATATGTATGTGTGTTTTAAAGTCATCGAACAACTAAACATCATAATTATTGATAGGGTATCTCCAAAGCCATGTTCCTATCATGAAAACAGACCCTATTGGGTACTCAATACCCTCTCCATCAATGATTGTGGTTGTCAATTTTCTTTTAGGCTCAATGTAACAACACAAATAGTAATTTGTTCCTTCTTCATTGTTCTCTTCTGCAACAACTGCATACACATGACCTGCATTTATAAAGTGTTAATTAATACCAAAAATAAAGTATGATGTACAACAAAATGAACCAAAAAGAATACTTGCAAAAAAATTAACTCAAAAAATCACCTGAATCCACTAGGTTGGATACATGGTCAAAATCCACTGATGTCTCCATCTGGCTCAATTGTAGTGCTTTAGGAATTTGATATGAATCAATGGGATCCAATGGTATACAAGACCATTTGTCAACCCACTCTTCTGATTCACATTCTTCCCACAAATAATACATGCATGAAGAGCAAAAACATACCATCTGTCTCGTATAAATTACCACTGAACTTGAATTTGAACTCATAAATGAGTGCATATCACTCGATCCTGCAACTGTACAACAATTTAGATAGTTTTCAATTTTAGATTCAGTAATCAACCAAAAATATCTACAAACCAATGACATACCTGGATTACCTAGACCCAATGTATACTTATACCATCTCACAATTGTTTTTGCATCTACCAACTCAACGCCACCTTTGTACTTCAATTATTCCTTGGCTAGGGCTCTTTTCAAACATGCTCTTGCACCATTGTGCTCTCCCTTACCATGTCCAGCCTCAGTGAAATTCCAAAAATGTTGTACACTGCTTGTCACATGCATCCTTGTCAACCAATAAAACTTCCTTGCATTCTTGAATTGTGCGGTGCAATTATCTGACCATATTAAGTGTCAGTTGTATCGTATGTTCCTTTCCCTTAAACTATCATAGAAAACTTTAAAGCATCCTTGTACAAACTTTGATGAATGAGTATGATCATCACTTATGTAGAAGCTATACTCTCTTACAACCTTTCTATCCTCCTCTATGCTATCATTTGCATGCATGAATGCTATGTGTACAAAAATAGAAACTTGTGTAGAGTGATAATACATGTATTGCACTTCATTTTGAGGTTGTAGTGTATAATTTTCAGTGAAATCAATGATAGAGACAATGGTGCCAAGAGGAAACGTATCCTTACACAACTTGAATTGCTCATCTAACCATCGAGCTCTATGTGTATGCATTATGTACTCATAAACTAGTTTCTCTTGAAACATTTTCATAAATTGAGCTACACATATATCATTTTTCACTAGCCAACATCTCTTCAAATCTTTTCCATCTTTAACTCCATATGTGACTGTCTTGTATTTTCTGAAAGAAATTAGTTTCGTACCAATTTCATGTGTGCTCTCCAAATGTATGCATCTTGGTAAACGTTGCAAACCACCACATATAGCACAAGAAACTTCCAAACAAGGCATCTTATAATAAATGCAACCATCATGTCTATTACATAACACACTTGAAATAAATTCTCTTGCCAACTTAGGAGGTGCTTGTATATTACATTCCCGCAAAAAATCGTTAGTGTGCAAAGTAGAACAAATATGATGAAAAATATCATAATGCATGGAAAATTCAATATGCATCCTACAACAACACGTGGTGCGTACACGATTAATCTTAATATAAAAAGGTTTTGCCATTTCAAAAAATCTTTGAGAAATTTTTATTTGAGGAAACTTTTGAAGGAATCTTTCATAAAATTTAGTTTGAGTCATATCCAAATAGTGTTTCACATGTGGCTCATGATTTATAGACCCAATTCACCTTCTAACAACATCTCTTTGGTTGGGTGATACTCTTGTGTTGTCATGCCAAAAATTTTCAATTAATGTCTTTAGTGCATCTACAACAACCTTGTCTTTGTGTGGTAGTCTACCCAAGAATGCCCAAAGAGAATTATTGTTAGGTTCCTCTATTTTTTCTTGCCTCTTTAATGCTTTACTTAATGTTGTTCTACTAACATTTAATGACTTACTTGTTTTTCTTATCAAACGATCTTTTTTTATTTTCTTTCTCATTATGGTTGATGTAATGACACTTCGAGTAGCATTAGAATCTTTACTACGTGATTTTGAACCAATAGATTGATATGCATCAAATAGATTTCTGACAATAGTTCTTTCACTGTTACTTTCAGATGATCTTAGGCCTAGAATTTTCATTGTCTCTCTAAAATTCAATTTTTTAATCATTTGAACAATTAATTGACATCTTGTGGTTTGATTTAAGTTTTTAAAATAGTTTTGCCATATTCTTTTAACCATTCTCCTACAAGTTCATTCATTCATTTTATTGGGCATTCACTTCAATATATTCTCATCAATGTCAATTAGATACTTTGGTTTCCTACGAATGATTCTAGGAGGTGTTAACATCGGTGCATTATGTACATTCAATTCATCAAGTAGAGAAGGTGTAATATGTTCATCATTTAATTGATTATTCAATGTGGTATCTTGTTCAATTTCATTAGGTTCAAATGGTAAATTATCAAATGTTTCTTCTTCAATTGGATTAGGTTCAAACGGTAAATTATCAAATGTCTCTTCTTCAATTGCATTAGATTCAAACGGTAAATTATCAAATGTTTCTTCTTCAATTGCATTAGGTGCATTATATTTGTTTGGTAAATCAAATTGAGATGTTGAGGTTGACATACCTTCTTCTCCCATTTTTCTTATGTCATGCAATTTCTTCATATGCTTCCTTTGTCTTTCCTTTTGAGCCTCTCATTGTTCCATCGCTCCTCGCTTGTTCTTTCCCATGGTTGAAATCTGTTGACCTAAATAGAATCATATTACATATATATGTAAATAAAAGTTCAAAAATAAATAAATAACCATAAATATGCATCTTATCACTATTTTTTGGAATCAAACTATTAAACAATCATAATTCAATCATTTCAAACCATGCAAAAACAAAAAACTAATAAAAACAATAATTCAATCATTTGAAATCATGCAAAATCAAAAAATTCACTTACTTTTATGTATACAACAGTGATAGAAGTGTAGACACAGTTCCAGTGGGGCCTTCAACGACCTCAAAAACCTCTTTTGAGGTCGTTGAGGCTCTTGGGCAACTAAAACTATGTCTATAAACTGCGTACGCACTACATTGATAACTGCATATGCACTGTTAGACCATAAAATGTTGACAAACCCAACGGTATTCTTTTTTCCCATTCTAGGTTGATAAGCAGAGTGTACACACTAGTAAGCCTAAAACTGTTATTGTAGGGTAATGAATAATGGGAATAGTACCCTGTACGCGCTTATGAGTAATAAGTACTGTGTATGCGCAACTAAGCCTTAAAAAAGTTATGGCAGGGTAGGGAACTAATAGTTTCAGTACCTCAGACGTGTTCTTGAGAGAGGTAGAGAGAGAGAGAGAGAGAGAGAGAGAGAGAGAGAGAGAAGAGGGGGGGGGAGAGAAGAAGGGGTAAGGAGGAAGGGAAAGGGGGAGAGGGAGAGAAGAGGGGGGGAAGGGAGAGAGAGGAGAGGGAGAGGGAGAGGGAGAGAGGGAAGGAGGGAGAGGAGAGAGAGAGAGAGAGAGAGAGAGAGAGAGAGAGAGAGAGAGATAGGGGGGGGAGAGGGAGAGAGAGGGAGAGGAGAGGGGAGAGGGAGAGAGAGGGAGAGAGGGAGAGGAGAGGGGAGAGGGAGAGAGAGAGGAGAGAGGAGAGGGGAGAGGGAGAGAGAGGGAGAGAACATGGGTGGAAGGGAGAGGTAGAGGGAGAGAGAGAGGGAGAGAAGATGGGGGAGGGAAGGTAGAGAGAGAGAGAGAGAGAGAGAGAGAGAGAGAGAGGGAGAGAGAGAGGGAGAGAGAGGAGAGAGAGGGAGGGAAGGAGGGAGAGAGGGAGGGAAGGAGGGAGAGAGAGAGAGAGAGGGGGGGAGATTAGGGGGGAGGGAAAGAGGAGGGGTCTTAAGGGGTCACAAGATACCATATGACCTTTTAGGAAACAATACGACCTCTAATGACACCTAAGGGGTCATATGGTGGTCTAATAAAATGATATATTAAATTTAAAGTTATGAATAAAACATCATACAATGAGACTCCAAGTGAACAAACAACGAGGCTTCACTAAAAACCAAGTGTAAGAGCTTGACCTAACCCTAAGAGTACTGCCTAAGTTCTAAAACATATGATGCTATTAAATTTGCAAGGTTATAAGACTGATCTTGATTGTGACTATAGGAATTACACACTTGATTTCTTTCATGGTTATGTACCATTCCAAACTGTTTGACAAGTGATGATCATTATATAGTACCATTGCCATGGATACAACAAACTTTAATTTCTTTAGGTGATAGGCATTGTGTAACAACATGGGAACTCTCGCATACCCACCACTATCATTCTATAGGACATTATTTGTGTTACTCTCCCTCATTCTCTTCCTGACTGTTGTTTTCTTCTGCAAAACATATTGCAGGTAGAGAGAGAGGGAGAGAGAGGAAGAGAGAGAGGGAGAGAGAGAGAGAGAGATGGGGGAGGGAAGGTAGAGAGACGGAGAGAGGTAGAGGGAGGGAGAGGGAGAGAGAAGAGGGGGGTGGGAGAGAAGAAGGGGTATGGAGGAAGGGAGAGGGAGAGAGAGAGAGAGAGAGAGAGAGAGAGAGAGAGAGAGAGAGAGAGAGAGAGAGAGAGAGAGAGAGAGAGAGAGAGGGGGGGAAGGTAGAGAGAAGGAGAGAGGTAGAGGGAGGGAGAGGGAGAGAGAGAGAGGGAGAGGGGGAGAGTAGGGGGGAGGGAAAGAGGAGGGGTCTTAAGGGGTCACAAGATACCATATGACATCTTAGGAAACAATACGACCTCTAATGACACCTAAGGGGTCATATGGTGGGCTAATAAAATGATATATTAAATTTAAAGTTATGGATAGAACATCATACAATGAGACTCCAAGCGAACAAACAATGAGGCTTCACTAAAAAGAAAGTGTAAGAGCTTGACCTAACCCTAAGAGTACTGCCTAAGTTCTAAAACATATGATGCTATTAAATTTACAAGGTTATAAGTGTAGCTAGGAATTTAGAAATCATCAAAGCAAATACGAATTTAGCTTAGCTCAATCACGAAAAACTAAATTGCAATGAAAAATCCTAAAAACATTCAATAGAGATACTAAAAATAAGACATTCAAATCAAATGCAAACCATTCCAAATGCGAATATCTCCTCTAGAATTCTCCATTGTCCTTCTTTCTCCTTCAAATTGCTTTGTTTGTGGATCTCACCTACAAATGCAAAGGTATAGCATGAAAGCAAGATTGACAAGATGAGATGACAGTGTAAGGATACTAGAAGCGTGATCGATTGATTGGGGCGGGGGGGGGGGGGGAATGATTGAAGAAATTCATCCAATTTATAGATAAATTGGAGAAAAGACAAGATTAGCATGAAGAGATTTGAAAGGAGATTTCAAATCAAGAATGACAAATATGACAAATTATGACAAAATTGACACTTTCTATGCAAGATTGATTGATTGACAAATTATGACAAATTGACATGCAAGATTGATTGATTGACAAATTATGACAAATTAACAAAATTGAATTGCCATTCCCATGAAATTAGGGGAAATATTAGAAAAATTAAAGAAAATAGGAGAAATAGAAAATTAGGAATTAGGAGCAATTAATAAATAAGGTTAGAAATGATGAATTGGAAATTAGGAAATTAGAAATTGATGAAATTAGAAAATTAGGTGAATTAATTAATAATTTTTCATTCATTAATTAATTCACAAAAAGAGGGGGAATTAATTAGCCAATTAAATAAATATTTAATTGTGACAAGAAGACTTAGGATAAATAAATAAATTATTTAACCTAGAGGGAAAATGACAATCAAGATTAAATGAATAAATCATAAAATCCTAGAAATAAGAGGACAAGGAATTAGGTCAAGACAATAAGAAATTAATGTCAATTCGATCATGATTTTGATTGACAAAGGACCAATGCTAATAAACGATTGAGATTGGTTGACAAATTGACCAAGATTGACAAAGAGACCAAATTGATAGGCGCCAATTGATGAGGAACAATGACTAATTGATCCAAATTGACACGATTGAAAAGGACAACGATCGATGACAAATCGATCGCAAAATTGACGAGATTGACAAGAGGACAAGGATCGATGATGAATCGATCGCAAAATGACAAGATTGACAAGGATGAGGATCGATGACGAATTGATCACAAAATGACAAGATTTACAAGAGGACAAAACCCTAATTCTATCATCGATTAGGATTGACGATGTCCAAAATGATGATAAATGAGCACACACATTGATGCGACAAGATAAGATAGACCAAAATCATGACTGAAGATTATTATCAACAAGACCAA
Organism: Cryptomeria japonica; assembly: GCF_030272615.1. Lineage (NCBI taxonomy): Eukaryota > Viridiplantae > Streptophyta > Pinopsida > Cupressales > Cupressaceae > Cryptomeria > Cryptomeria japonica. The sequence goes on from NC_081408.1 coordinate 58,459,405, forward strand.
ATTTGAAAGTGATACAAAATGAGGAATGCAGAAAAAGGACTCGATGCTCGCAAATGATAAAGACCAAGTGAGCAACATAGAAGAAATTTTAATGTGACGCAAAAACCCTAAAATAAGGCAATGCGCCAATGTTAATGTATGACTCCACAAGCGTTGACCATTTTTAGATGTCTACATTTTGCCCCTCTTTGAGACAATGTGATTCTAAGCATTGTTTCAAAGAACAATAATGAAAATGCCCCAGACAATAACAATGACATATGCATGCCCCCTCGAGGAATTCATCGGAAACATCCAGAAAAGAGGCCAATTAATCGATAGGAATGACAAAAAATGATAGGATCAAACGGATTGAAAATTGGAGATCAGATACACAAATGACAAGTAGTGGAAGGTGCAAAAGAATGTGACTAGCATAAGATGGAGAGGATGCATGTCCATCGAGGTATTGACAAAGAGTTATAAATGCGACAAGGAGAAGGAAAAGAGCTCATTTGCACTAGCCAAAGTGGAGGATTTGTTGCTCTAGAAAAGGACCCTTGTAGAGAGATGGTGAATGTTCCAATGGCAGATTACCTCGAGGAACGTGTACACACCTATAGATGACCAGACAACATGGGAGCAACGGTATATATCTCAAAACCCATATTGTCAATTTCATGAATTTTACTTGCTTGTGGGACATTGCGGGGCCCATAGGGAATGGAAAAAGGGATATCTGCACCTGTGTGGGTGCATTCTACGCTTGTGTAGAATTTCGTGCGCCTGTGTAGAGTACACAAGCGCAACTTGATGCTGCACAAGCGCAGGACAGGGTACATAGGCGTAGTTGTGCACTTGGGACCCTAATTTGACCGAAAACAGCGTGTGGATGATCCCGAAAAGGGGGATAAGGGTAGGATAGGTCAAAATAGATTAGAAACACCCTGATTTGTCGATGAAACAAGGAAATACAGTCCGTAGGAGAAAACCCTAAAACTGATAAATTATGCCCCAATTGTGATGCAGAGTTGACAATATCCATTGATTATGTGAGAGAACCGACCTGACTGCTTCATGTTACAACATAGACTCAGGAGCATGGACAGAGATACATTAGCAAGACTTGGATTATACTATATCACATTCATGCCCAAGATTAGGGAAAACATAGAACTGCTTACTGCATTAGCAGAGCAATGGCATTCAAAGACCTCCTCATTCCATCTACCAACAAGAGAGGTGATAGTGACACTAGAGGATGTGTGGCATATCCTCTACATTTTGATTTAGGAGGAGATGATAGAATATGACCTAGCGACAGGGAGAGATGAATTGTGCAGATTATTTGAGTGTGATGCAGATGATTTGGATATCATAGAGAGGGAGATTGGCTGGGAGACCATGGCAGCAGAGTATGATCAACGATATGTGGTGATAGCCGTGGTTATAGCATGCCTATTAGTAGGGGACAGATGAGGACATGGATTCCCTATTGGATGGGGAAGAGTGCTAGAGCGGATGGCAACAGAGGGGACTGTATACGCATGGGGACCATGTGTGCTTGCCATGCTATATTTTTAGTTGCATCAGATAGCATATCAGGGGTTCAAACTTTGAGCTATGGAGTCACACTATTATAGGTATGGGCATTTGAGCACATAGCCATATGTCAACCGATTGCAGAGAGATAGGTAGTACCACACTAACCATATGTGTACAGTTATGGGGGTACATTGAGACAGGGTCCGTTCAGTTACATACTGTACTAGTGACATGAGCTAGACAGATTGAGAGAGTTCACATGGAGGCCATATCTTGATTGCCCTGGATGGTCAGATGATGACGATGAGCTATCGTATTGCAGACAAGAGAGATACATGATTGGGAAACCAGTGAATCGTCAGAGAGTGATTGAGATGTACCTACTAGAGAGAGTCAGATGACAGTTTGGAGAGAGGCAGGATGTACCTAGAGGGACTACACACTTTACCTGATCTCACAGAGAGACGAGTCAGTGGGGGAGGATGATTCAGCCACACATAGCATATGTCGACTTCACATAGCTACAATAGAGACAGTGGGATTAGAGATCAGATGTGGTGGATGCAGGGATGACAGAGGAATATGAGAGATGGTTTGCACGATGACGGCCTGTGCCATTGACAGATCCTAATATTCTGGTACCTAGGAGACAAGAGGACTTCCCACTTGCTAGAGAGGAGGAGGGAGATGATGAGGATGAGGAGGATGATGAGGATGAAGGTGATGATGAGGATGGAGAGGATGATGAGGATGAGGAGAATGATGAGGATAGAGGGGATGATGAGGATGGAGGGGATGATGAGGATGAGGAGAATGGGCTAGATCCAGCTAATCAGGAGTCATTGCAGGATATACCCATAGAGCCGGAGACAGCTAGCATAGAGGAGATGGAGATATGTAGGGCTACCATAGTGAGTCAGCATGATCATATTGTGACATTAGAGAGATAGAATGCCATCTTGAGGACAAAGCAGGATCAGTTCAGAGCAGAGATAGCCAGACTGATAGCGACTTGAGATAAAACAATAGCGTAGGTACAACAAGTAGAGCAGAGAGTGACTGAGTATATTGGGTCGATTAGGGATGCCAGTGCACGTGAGATGGCACAGATGTTGGTAAAGAACAGAGAGGAGATACGCCATTGGAGGACACTAAATGAGAGTGTAGTTCCACTAGAGCAGAGAGCAGCATCATATCGGGCATGATTGAGGACAAAGAGTAGGCCATGTTCTCAGAGGTCAGTGAGCAGCATGGGGGTGAGTGGACCTAGGAGACCACCACAACCAGGACCAAGGGCAGGAGGGACATCATCCTTGAGAGATGGCAGGGATGAGGAGGATAGAGGAAGCACCCGGTGATAGAGGCACATGCTCCTGATGACAAAGACATATGTAGTTTGACATTATGTAGTCAACTTGTGGGCCATACTTTTTGACAGACAGTCCAATTTTGTACTCCGATATTGTTTTGATATATGATATGATATGCAGCGATATGATGGGATGCAATGTGTTATTGTTGATGTGTACTTTCCATTTATGGATGGCTTATGCATTGTTTATGTACCTTTGTGGAACATGTATGAATGGTGTTTATCTTTTTATGTGTTTTTGATGCATTTATAATATGAAATGGATAAAATGCTTGATATGGGCTTGATATAATGCAAATGTACTAACCAATGAATGCAGGATGCAGCTTATGTTTTTGGAGATCAGAGAACTAGACCAAACTGACTGCCCAAACTAACAGAAGAAATGTTAGTAAGAAGAAATTAGACAGAGGATAGTTAGAGATGAAGAAAAACTTGCTTTCACCAATGCACTTTGTAGGTGAGAACCTTTATTTAATGTAGCAAAACGGATGCAGAGCATCATGGCATTGAAAGCCAGAGCTGGAACGCAACCCTTTTTGCAAAAGATAGACACATCACACACAAGGAATGAGTGAAGCATCCTAGGGTGCATACATCAAGGGTCAAGGTATGTGTGGCGTTCACAAAGTGAATGTACTTATCACAAACACCCAATGATATAGTTACCCCAGTTTATGACAAACATTCCACAAATAGCAAACACCACAAAAGAGGGACCATGAACCATCCTGGTCACTCTAAATCACTTAGTGACATCCTCGAGCAACATAGGAACATGATCGAAACCAAAGATAAATCAGTAAAAAGATAAGATGCACAAATTCAACCAAGCCAAACAAATAGTTTGATTGTCATTGTCAAAAGTTGAAAGTGTTGATAGAACGATCATGCTGTCTGGTTTCAAGGAATGCAGTACCCCATCTAAGATAGGACACAGTCTGGTTTCGAGCATACCACACCCTGTATAAGACCCATGATAGTAGTGACAAGGACAAATGATATTGATGTTGATTGATTGATATGACAATTGTGATCAGTTTGAATGTCTGGTTTGATTGAAAAGTTCATCTGTTAATGCATGATTTCATTAAAGCGTAGTGTGTGATTGAGTGTCGTTGGATGTATGCTCAGCAATTTGTCTATGCACAAATGGGATAGTTTTGTTTTTTGAGTTTTTACAATTTTTTTTTTGTTCATTTTTTTTAGGACATTATTTGACTTTTTAGGGACTTTTTTCAGGACATTATTTTATTTTTTATGATTTTTTCAAGACATTTTTCAATTTTTATGATTTTTTAAGGACATTTTTTAATTTTTTATGATTTTTTCAAGACATTTTTCAATTTTTATGATTTTTTCAGGACATTTTTCAATTTTTTATGATTTTTTCAAGACATTTTTATGATTTTTTCAAGACATTTTTCAATTTTTTATGATTTTTTAAGGACATTTTTCAATTCAAAAGCTCCAGTAATTGATCATGATAAGGGGCACGCACCCAATGAAATTTTGAAATACATATAAGTGACCAGGATTGAAACATATGCACAAGGACTGGAAACTTGAGTAAGCAAGACAATGATGTTGACCAATCACAGACCTGGAACAAAACATTGGGTCAGAGAAAGCATGATAACCTTGCGGGGGAAAAGTATTGCTAGGGGTCATGATAGATGATGAAGCAATAATCTATTACACATGGCACCTGTTTACCATGGTACTTGCCCAAAGTGCCTGTTTACCAGGTTTTCACTAGAGGGCGAATTTTTCTTTACTTTTGTTTGTCTTTTTCTTTCTCTTTTTTTATTTTTGCTTTTTCACTTTTTTTTTATTTTGATTTTATTTTTTCAAGATCATATTTGAAGAACTGCTGACATAAAACTATGCCCAGTACTTGTAAAGGTGCGTGCTATTGACTGGATCTGACAAAGGTTCACCTTCTGGGGTGGCAAGCTAATATGCCCCCGAGCCATAAGCTGCAGTAACTATTAAAGGCCCAAACCAATTAGGTTCAAACTTTCCTTTGATGATGTCAATAGATTGTGCATTCTTGGGGTTTGCCTTTAGAACCAGATCTCCCACTTCGAAGTGTCTCCCTTTGACCTTCTTATTATAAGAGCAACAGAGATAGTTTTGATATGCTTGCAAATGTGTTAGGGCTATCTGACGTTTCTCATCTAACATCTCAAGCTGATGCAACCGAGAGACTCTGTGCATCTCATCATCAATCAAATGTTGCAAGGAAACATGCAAAGAGGGAATCTCCACTTCCAAGGGTAAAATGGCTTCTGCACCATACACCAAGGAATAAGGTGTTGCGCCAGTAGGTGTGCGGATAGAAGTGTGATAAGCCCATAGTGCTGGATTCAACTGTACATGCCAATCTTGACCAGCGTCATTGACAACCTTTTTCAAGATCTTAATAATGGTTTTATTTGATGCTTCAGCTTGACCATTACCCTGTGGATAGTAAGTACTTGAGAAATGGTGTTGAATGTGAAACTTTTCACAGAGTTCCTTGACATCTTTGTTCTTGAATGGATGACCATTATCTGTGACAATTGCAAGGGGAACTCCATATCTACAGATGATATAATTCAATAGGAATTTTGAAATTTGCACACCGGTGATATAGGTCATAGGAATAGCCTTGATCCATTTTGTAAAGTACTCTATGGCTGTAATGATAAACTTGTGTCCATTTTCCAATGTCAGGTGAATCTTGCCAATAAGATCCAATCCCCACTGAGAAAAGGGCGATGGAGATATGATGGAGTGAAGTTCTTGGGCTGGCGCATGAATGAAATTTCCATGGATTTGGCATTTGTAACACTTTTTGACAAAATCATGAACATCCTTTTCCATAGTGGGCCAATAATACCCAGCATGAACCAACTTTTTGGCTAAGCTTAGACCATTGAAATGGCCCCCACATATACCATCGTGAACCTCGTGTAAAGCCGTTTGTACTTCATCAAAATCCAAACACCTAAGGAGGGTGTGGTCAAAGGAACGACGGTAAAGGGTGTCTGCAATGATGACATATTTGGCCATCTGGCGGATGAAGGCTCGGCATTGGTTAGAGGAAAGGTTAGGTGGTAAGGTTTGGGATTTCAAATATTGATAGATGTCATTGTACCATGGGGAATTAGGACCAACAAGAACACACATCAAATCTGCTGTCAAAATTTCAAAAGAAGGGACAAGCAACTGTTCGACCAAAAATTCACATTTGTCCATATTATGGGGCATATCTAACATGGAAGCAATAGTGGCCATCGCATCTACCGACTTGTTTTGAATTCTGGGAATTTGACTGAAATGGATAGTCGTAAATTTTGTCTTGAAGAAATCCACCATATGCTTGTAAGGAATAAGCTTTTCATCTTTTGTTTCGTAGTCATCATTCACTTGGCGGATGACTAACTAGGAATCTCCATAGACTTGTAAATGTGTGATGTTCCAGTGGATCGCTACTCGGAGTCCTGTGACAAAAGCTTCATATTTTGCAATGTTATTGGTACAATGGAAAGTTATTCTATAAGATTTGGGAATAGCATCACCTTGAGGGGTGACGAACAATATACCTACGCCAAACCCGAATTCAGTATGGGATCCATCAAAATATAACTTCCATTCATTAGAAGACGTGAGAGCAAAGACTAATTCATTTGGAAAATTAGTCAACATGGGATGATCAGCATAAATAGGAGCCTTGGCAAGTTGATCCACTATGATTTGTCCTTTTATTGCCTTTCGCTCAATGTACTCAATATCAAACTCACTGAGGATCATAACCCACTTTGCTAAGTGACCTGTCAAAGCTTCCCTACTAAGCAAGTATTTCAAGGGATCAATTTTTGCAACTAGCAATGTCTAATGATTTAAGGTATATAGTGTCGAAGCTTCTGTGTTGCAAAGACCACTGCTAAACATGCCTATTCAATAGTTGAATAATTCAGCTCATAGCCCACTAGTGTCCTACTGATATAATAAATAGCCCACTCTTTGCCTTTCTCATCCTATTGGGCCAAGAGAACTCCTAGTGTCATTTCAGTTGCAGAGATATACAATATGAATGGATTTCCTTCTATAGGAGGCATTAGAATAGGTGGCAACAACAGATAATCCTTGAGAGTTTGAAATACTGATTGACATTGCTCAGTCCATTTAAAAGTGACACCTTTATGCAATAAATGCTGGAAGGGATGACATTTGTCTGCCAATTGAGCTATAAAATGGCGGATTGACTGTAGCTTTCCTTGCAGACTTCTTAGTTGATGGAGATTGGAAGGAGGAGGCATATCCATTATTGCTTTAACCTTGGTAGGGTCGACTTCGATGCCTCTGTGAGAAACAATGTACCCTAATAATTTGCCCGTTGTGACACCAAAGACACACTTCTTTGGGTTGAGTTTGAGCTTGTAGGTTTCCATTCGGTCAAAGATTGGGCCAAGGATGGCTAAATGACTATCTCTTGTGATAGACTTGCATAATAGGTCATCAACATAGTCTTCCATCAAAGTATGCATAAAATCATGGAAAATTGTTGTCATAGCTCTTTGATATGTTGCGCCAACATTTTTAAGGCCAAAAGGCATCACATTCTAGCAGTCGGTACCCCAAGCACATGTGAATGCAGTCTTATGTTGATCTTTAGGAGTGATGCGAATTTGGTTATATCTGGAGAAACCATCCATCAATGATAGCATCTCATATCCAGTAGTCATGTCAACTATGATGTCTATATTTGGTAGTGGAAAGTCATCTTTAGGGCATGCTTTATTGAGATCCCTAAAATCTGTATAGATTCTAATGCCCCCAGTTACTTTGCTAACTAATACCAAATTTGAAATCCAGTCTGCATAATCAATAGGTCTGATAAAGCCCACATCTAATAATTTTTTTAGTTCCACTTTGACCAAGAGAGCCACTTGGGGATGCATCTTTCTAAGTTTCTATTTGACAGGCTTGGCATTTGATTTTAATGGTAAGTGATGGAGGACTAATTCTGGATAAAGGTCAGGCATATCTACATAGGACCACGCAAAACTGATCTTCTTCTCAAGAAAGAAATTGACAAAATCTATCTTTTCCTATTTTGATAGAGAAGTAGCAAAATGAATGACCTTAGGGTTGTCAAGTGTACCCAAATTTATCTCTTCGGTCATTTCCACAAGCAATGTTGATTTATCCTGACTTGATAGGGGTATGTCCAATCTTCCACCTTTGGGCACCTCAAAGAGGTTTTCACTCACAACTATGTCTTTTATTTTTACTTTTTCATGATCAGAGAGTGCCTTACGGTTTTCACTCAAAGACTCATTCTTTTGATTTTTTACTTTTTCTTTTCTTTTTTCATTTTTATGACTGGAAGATGGAGTTGACTCCCCAAAATATGCTATGGAATCCAGATCAATAGAAAATCTTGCCTTATGATCACCTTGTGGTATGCCTTCTTAGAGTCCCAAAAATTCAGCAATTGCTTCATCATTTTGAAAACAATCTAATGTGAGTGGTTCTTGTTGGTCATGTTGGATAAGCTGAGGATAGACAAGGGGCATGTCATCATTGGTTTTAAGGAGAGAGAGGGCTGAGATGGTAAAGATGTAAATGTTTGTGGTATCACTGTCTGAACTGCTCGTATCTGATTTGGAGCTTGGGTCCTGGAATGACTCTATCCAGGCGTTAGGACATGTTTTGGGAGGGGGAGTTATTTCATGTTTGTCTTCCATGGGCAAATCATCAGGGTCAAGGAAAACATTGTTAAGGGCATAGGAGCTAGAAGAAAAGGAACTCCACTCCCATTCATTGGAATCAGTTTCAGGTCGGGTATCCTCAGGTGTTGTTTCATCATCAGAGTCACGCCCCTTTCTACATGTGGTCACTTTGGTAGACGAGGGTCCAATTCGCAATGGTACAAAACCTAACCCTAAAGTTGGAGGTCGCATCTTGGGTATAATAGGTTCTATCCTTCCTTTCTTGTTAGGGCCCAAGCCACTGCAGCTATCATATCCCTTTTTCTATAGCATAGTAAACCCTTTGTCATACCACTCCACCGGCAACTTGATAGGTGGTGTCCCAATTGGATCCTTATAAAGCCAATCTATGACATCATCATCCAAAGTTTCTTTGTCAAGTTCACCCCATCTTGTAAATGTAGTGGGGGGCTGATATTGAATGACTATCTTAGGTTCCTTTTGCAACAAATGTGGTTTGCCATGTGATTTTGGAGATATTGGTAAATTCCCAATGAGGAATGTTTGAACCATTGAATACTCTCCGCATCCTTGGTCCTGTATCTTCAATTTTCCTTTGACAGCATCTAACAATTCATTAGGATCCACATAACTATGTGAGTGGGCCTCCCTATTAACTGGGACTTGTTGCTTTGGGGAATCCTTTAGATTAGCACAAAATTGAAATGGATTACGATCTCTTGGAATTGTTATCTCAATCCCATTGTAAGGATATTTTAAACATTGATGATAAGTAGATGGAACTACTTTCATTGCGTGAATCCATGGACGGCCAAGAATCATATTGTAAGGGAGATCAAGGTCTAGGACTTGCAGGAAAGTGTTTTCTGTCACTGGACCGACTCTGATAGGCAATGAAATTACCCCTTTAGATGGACGCTCAGCATCATCATATGCTTTGATTGTTATTCTTCTGGAAGAATCAATATCATTTTCTGTATAACCAAGACCAATGACCACTCTCAGGGTACAAATGTTAAGACCTTCTCTGCCATCTATCAAGACTCATCAGATCTTGCAATTATGGACAAAGACTTCAAGATGTAAAGGATCATTATGTAGGAGCTTATCAGGAGAAATATCATTATCATAAAAGGCAATGTGTTGGGAAACAACTAGATGTCCAATTCGGGCTTGAAACTGGTCAACATGAATGTTTGTCGGGATAGTGGACTCAATTAAAGCTTTATCTAGGACTCCACGATTCATAGGTGACATTCTCAACAACTCAAGGATTGATATTTGTGCAGGTGTCTTTCCTAGATGATCTAGAAGATTATACTGACTCGCAGGAGTTGATTTGGGAGGAGTTGTAGGAGCTCCTTTCAGGACTATTTTAGATCGATGAGTGGTGACTGTGTAAGAAGGATCTTGTCCCTTTATTTTTATGGTGGAAACATACTCATTTGATGCTTGAAAACAATTGATGACATTGTTATAACCAGTATTTGCATAATTTGCTGTTTGGGTAGAGTTTGAAGAAGATGCTTTACCCTTGTCATGATCAAGCAAAGGAGTTTTGAAAATTGTATGATCAGTGTTAGAGGTCGCATTGGGTGGGTCTACCTCAATTACTCCTTGATCTAACAAGTCTTGCATCATATGTTTCATTTGAAAACATGACGCGGTTTTATGTCCTTTTGATCGATGGTATTCACAATATGCATTGTCATTCCACCAATGTGGCTTTACCAATGGTTCTGCCTTGATATCTGGTAACTTGATAAACTTTACTTGTATTAATTGTTTCATTATCGACTCAATAGGCTCTCCCAATGGCGTAAACTATTGAGGAGGCCCATCTCTTGATCGGAAAGGTTTGCGTTGCTGGTTTTATTGCTGACCTTGTTGTTGATTATATTGTTGAGCGTATTGTTGAGTATGTTGTTGGTATTGCGGCTGTTCAGTAACATTGTTTGCTGGTGTTTCATTTTGTTCCATAGTTGACATACTAGGAGCACTCAATTTCTTTATTGTGAACGAGGGTTGATTTGCATTCACTGCTCTTGCGTCAACAATTCCATCATTAGTGACATTCTTATTTTTGTACCAAAATCTATTTCTATCCCCTAAATTGTTTGTGTTGTCACTGTCTCTGTTGAGCTTAATGATTCCCTTAGCTACAAGAGCAGTTTCAATGTTCATCCCTTTCTTAATGAGTTTTTCAATGGTATTGGGACTTTTCAATTTGAGTTCATACATCATTTCTGGGATCAAATTTTGAATAAATAAGTTCACTTGTTGTTCTTTAGGTATATCTAGGGAAGAACAACTATACAAGCTTCGCCATCATTGCAAGAACGTCACTAATGGTTCACCTTGCTTTTGCTTGATGTTGCATAAATCTGACATGGTCACTTCACTATCAATGTTGAATGCGAAGTGAGATATAAACTTTTGAGCCAATTCCGACCAAGTCTTTATATTCCCTAGCAAATGCGAATACCAATCCATGGCTTGTCCCATGGGACTTCGTGCAAATAAGTGCATTAAATATGTTTCCTCATAACTCACTTCAGTACATGCCGTGAAAAATGCTCGAATATGATCTTTTGGATTGCCATTCCCTTTATATTTCTCAAAATTAGGTGCCTCAAAATGCTTAGGGAAGGGAGGCATGTACAAGCTCTTGTCAAATGGATTAGGACATAAATCTTGATCTATGTACAACTTCTTTGTTCCTTTGGTTTCCAATGCGTCGACTTGTTGTTGCAACTTCTCAAGCTATTGTGCAAATGTGTTAGGTAGGGAAGATTTTGGAAGTTCATCATTTACTCTTGGGTGTATGCTTTGTCGATACATCCTATTCTCCATTGGCTGTTGATGCTCAGAAATTGTTGTCTTTGGTGTCTCTGGCATATAATGTTCTCGGTACACCTCTTGTTGTGGTGGTTGTGCCATGCCTTGATATTGACCTTGTTGCCGTGCTTCTTGTGGTGGAATCATGATTGGTAGCCTTGGCTGATATTGCAATTGAGGGTGTTGTTGATATTGCACAGACATCAATTGTGGTTGTGAAGTATGATAACTTGTTTTGCCTTGCACATATTGAGGCACATGTTGTTGTTGATGCTGATGAATCAGAATTTGCTAACTTTGTGCCAATTGTTGTTGTCTTGATGTAAATCCCATCATTTGCAAAAAACTTTGTTTGGGAGGTTTTTGTTGTTTCTCCTTAAGATGGGGTATGGCACTTGCATTGACTTGCTGTGTTGTTTGTCCAATCCACTGTGGTGGTTGCAAGTTTGAATTAACTTGTAATGGTGCAGAAGACACCACAACATGTTGTTGAATGCGATATTGTTGTTGTTGTGCATTGTTTGTTTGCACATTTGATTGTGCCTTTTGTGTATTCCCCAATTGTTGCAACATTTGTTGTTGGTGCAAACCACTATCTATAGCTCTTTGTGTTGCCATTATCAAAGGATCTGTCACAATAGTTTGCATAACAGGTACTTGAGTATTTGGCAAATATATTGAACTTAATGGGACATAGGAACTTTGTTGCATTATGGAATTGTTTTGGACATTGGTGAGATCAGGCATTCCAATCGTAAAGCTTTCTTGCATCTTAGATTTTGATCCAATTTTATGCATGTGAGAAACCACTTCTTGTTGAGGGACAACTGTCAATATTTGTGTGGCCCTCATTTGATCTTGTGTTAAAGGTGTTGTATTAAATAACGGATTATTTATTGTTTCAAATGGTGACTTTTGAGGAATAGTCACTGTCAATGCTTTTGAAGCATGTTTACTCATCAAGGTATGTTGAGTTTCTTGTTGCACATTTTCTTCATTTGGATGTGGAGAGAAACTTAACAGCTCATCACCTTGTTGTTTTTGCACATTGATTTGCTCACTTGAGGAGGTCACATTACTCATCATGTCAAGATATTTTTGTGGGAACATCTTAAAGACCTTGTTCAAGAATTTATCCATCTTTTTTGTCAACTTTGGATCTTTAAGGAGCATATCAACATCATCAGAAGCATCAGAATCTGATCAAGAATTTGGTAAAATACTTGGATTTGTTTCTTATTGAATGCCTTGATCTGAACCAAATCCTTGTGAAAGAGTTTGTTCCTCATATAATTTTTGAGTTTGAATGTCATGTTGCAGGTTCGGTTGATTCCAATCAAAAGGTGCATTTCCTCTTGGTGTTGGTGGAACACTCCCATGTCCTGGTTTCATGGGTACAAACACTGGTTCATATAATGGAGGTGGTCCAAGTTGAACCATTCCATATGATGGTAAAGATGTGCTTGACGAACCTTCAATTTGTACTGTTTGACTAGTTTGAAACTGTGAGTTTGATATGTTGTCAATGGGTTGATACGTTGGTTCGTCCATCTTCTTAGATTTTGACCTTGTTTCAACAGGCATGTCACTTATGCAAATGCAATATTTTTGGAATTTTTCAAGGATATGAAACTAAATGCAAACTAAATAGATGAAAATGCAATCTATAGCAAGAATGCAACCTATGTTTTTGTTCTTTTTTCAAGAATTTGACAAACTCATGAATGCAATTCTAAAAATGAGACCCTTAGGAAATTGAAATGATGTCTAGACCTCAAAGGACAAAAGGACCAAGTGACAAAAGGACAAAATGACAATGTCTCCCCTATATGCTTGGATACTAAGCTAGGTTTGACCAAATGACATTGATGACAAAAAGAAAAAAGTTTGATAAGGTCTAGACTTCCTAACAATGACTTAGGGTTTATCAAATATTTGGATTACTCAAGTATGACAAAACCTAGTTTTGACACTATATGCAAAGGGACAATTACTATGCAAATGACCCTAATATGATATGATAATGACCTAAGCTTAATGAAGAGACCTAGGGTATGCAAATGTGACCTAATGTTATGAGGACAAGGATGCAAATGCAAATGTATGACAATGTCAACCTAAGACAAAACCTAAGGTTGAATTATGAAATGGTATTACTCTAATGCAAGAGGACAAATGCAAATGGATGACCCTTATTGATATGCAAAGGAGTATGACCTAGGTGAAACCTAACCTTGGTAGTTGACAATGAATTTGCAAAATGAAAACCTAGGATGAAGCTAATGTTGGACATGCAATATGACACCTAAGTGAGGACCTGATAATGACATGCAAGGGGACACCTAAATGAGAACCTAATAAGGACATGCAAATGGACACCTAAATGAAATGAACCAAGTGGAATGCAAGAATGATTCTCTAAGCCCTAAGTATGGACAATGGAGGACCTAAATCTAAGTGACATGAATGTTGAGACAAGATTTTGAAAAATGTTTTGACAACCATGTTTGAAGGTGTTTTGAACTTTGTTGAATGAAATACTCTTGTGTTTAACCTTGTTTTGAATCAATTTGTCTTGTTTTTGAAATGAGACACAACTCAACTTTTGACAAGCAAAGAAGACAAGATATTTTAACTTAGACTCAAGAAAATCATGCTCATTCACACATTTCTTATGGTAGGTAAGGACAGTAGGTACTTGAGAGGTAGACTCATTATGAGATTCAAGGAGAATACATAGATGCATGACCCCACGGGCTCCCCTCCATGACACTCACTTCTTAGGGAAGCCAAGCATCAGCCCCCATCGAAATCTCCCCATGGAAAACTTAGTATCTCTTCCATGTATCTGAACTCCTTCTTAAGAAACTAGAAGGATTTTGGCCTCTAAATACAAGGTGTTTAATATGGATTTCTGTTAAGTGCTACTCCTTGGTGTCACATAAGTGTGATTGAGACACAGGCCCACCAAGATACCAAACAAATGTAGTTGCACAAGCATGATTTAGATCGTGAGGCCCTACTTAGATCTTGATATGAGAAAGAGTCCAAGGGTCATCACTTCCCAAGTAACTACAATTCCCACGTAACCCTTCCTTCAAAGCTTTTGCCCATCAGGTATTTATTTATAGTGAGTTAGAATGCCAAGGTACTCTAGCTGTGCTCACTTTGGGTCATTCCCCTCTCACGATTGTCACTTGCTTGCAAAAGAAAGCAAATGGTCGGGAAGGCAGGCCCTCTAAAGGTAACAAACAATCCAAAACATGAGAATGGTATCGAAGATCTGGATTTTTGATCACCCTAAGAAGGATGAGAGCATACTCTCCTACTCCAATGTCAAACTCGACAAGCAATGTGAAAACATGTTCATTCCATCCTACTTAGCAAACATACTAGGTGCCTAATTAAAAATCACAAACACAAAGTTTTGTTGGAATATAAGGCAACCTACAAAATCACTAAGGAGTTTGATTTGTTTGGTCTTTGACTAGCGAACCTGCATAAGATTTGTTAGTAGTTTCATTCTTTTTTTGTCTTCATCACACATAACGCCAAGGTGCTGCATAGAGAATCAATACCAAAAAAAGTAGAATATAAGAACAGAATGAAAACAAAGTAGTTTGCAAGTAAAAACATTGATTTTTACCTCTATTTCTGGCCTTACATAGGTACAGAATGGGGTCCCTCCTACACAGGCACATAAGTGCCCAGAAAGCCCTGAGTTGCCCTATTTCTTGGGTTTTCACCTGCAAATCAGCTCAAACGGCACTCAAAACATGGTTAAATGGTTAGTTCACATTAGGTTCACCAATTAATGTAGCTAGGAAGTAGGAATCATCAAAGCAAATAGGAATTTAGCTTAGCTCAATCACAAAAACCTAAATTGCAATGACAAATCCTAAAAACATTCAATAGAGATACTGAAAATAAGACATTCAAATCAAATGCAAACCATTCCAAATGCGAATATCTCCTCTAGAATTCTCCATTGTCCTTCTTTCTCCTTCAAATTGCTTTGTTTGTGGATCTCACCTACAAATGCAAAGGTATAGCATGAAAGCAAGATTGACAAGACGAGATGACAACATAAGGATACTAGAAGCATGATTGATTGATCGGGGGGGGCCATGATTGAAGAAAATCATCCAATTTATAGATAAATTGGAGAAAAGACAAGATTAGCATGAAGAGATTTGAAAGGAAATTTCAAATCAAGAATGACAAATATGACAAATTATGACAAAATTGACACTTTCTATGCAAGATTGATTGATTGACAAATTATGACAAATTGACATGCAATTGATTGATTGACAAATTATGACAAATTAACAAAATTGAAATGTCATTCCCATGAAATTAGGGGAAATATTAGAAAAATTAAAGAAAATAGGAGAAATAGAAAATTAGGAATTAGGAGCAATTAATAAATAAGGTTAGAAATGATGAATTGGAAATTAGGAAATTAGAAATTGATGAAATTAGAAAATTAGGTGAATTAATTAATAATTTTTCATTCATTAATTAATTCACAAAAAGAGGGGGAATTAATTAGCCAATTAAATAAATATATAATTGTGAAAAGAAGACTTAGGATAAATAAATAAGTTATTTAACCTAGAGGGAAAATGACAATCAAGATTAAATGAATAAATCATAAAATCCTAGAAATAAGAGGACAAGGAATTAGGTCAAGACAACAAGAAATTAATGTCAACTCGATCATGATTTTGATTGACAAAGGACCAATGCTGATAAACGATTGAGATTGGTCGACAAATTGACCAAGATTGACAAAGAGACCAAATTGATAGGCGCCAATTGACAAGGAACAATGACTAATTGATCCAAATTGACACGATTGAAAAGGACAACGATCGATGACAAATCAATCGCAAAATTGATGAGATTGACAAGAGGACAAGGATCGATGATGAATCAATCACAAAATGACAAGTTTGACAAGGACGATGATCTACGATGAATTGATTACAAAATGACAAGATTGACAAGAGGACAAAACCCTAATTCTATCATCGATTAGGATTGACGATGTCGAAAATGATCATAAATGAGCACGCACATTGATGTGACAAGATAAGATCGACCAAAATCATGACTGAAGATTATTATAGACAAGACCAAATTTGAAAGTGATACAAAATGAGGAATGCAGAAGGACTCGATGCTCGCAAATGATAAAGACCAAGTGCGCAACATAGAAGAAATGTTAATGAGACGCAAAAACCCTAAAATAAGGCAATGCGCCAAAGTTAAAGTATGACTCCGCAAACGTTGACCATTTTTAGATGTCTACAATAAGATTGATCTCGATTGTGACTATATGAATTACACACTTGATTTCTTTCAGGGGTATGTACCGTTCCAAACTGTTTGACAAGTGATGATCAGCATATACTACCATTGCCATGCATACAACAAACTTTAATTTCTTTAGGTGACAGGCATTGTGTAACAACATGGGAACTCTCGCATACCCACCTCTATCATTCTATAGGACATCATTTGTGTTACTCTCCCTCTTTCTCTTCCTACCTATTGTTTTCTTTTGAAAAACATATTGTAGGTAGAGAGAGAGGGAGAGAGAGGGAGAGAGAGAAAGAGACAGGGGAGGGAAGGTAGAGAGAGGGAGAGAGAAGAGGGGGGCAGGAGAGAAGAAGGGGTATGGAGGAAGGGAAAGGGAGAGGGAGAGAGGGAGAGAGAGAGAGAGAGAGAGGGGGGGGAAGGTAGAGAGAGGGAGAGAGGTAGAGGGAGGGAGAGGGAGAGAGAGAGAGGGAGAGGTGGAGAGTAGGGGGGAGGGAAAGAGGAGGGGTCTTAAGGGGTCACAAGATACCATATGACCTCTTAGGAAACAATACGACCTCTAATGACACCTAAGGGGTCATATGGTGGGCTAATAAAATGGTATATTAAATTTCAAGTTATGAATAGAATATCATACAATGAGACTCCAAGCGGACAAACAATGAGGCTTCACTAAAAAGCAAGTGTAAGAGCTTGACCTAACCCTAAGAGTATTGCCTATGTTCTAAAACATATGATGCTATTAATTTGCAAGGTTATAAGACTGATCTTGATTGTGAATATAGGAATTACACACTTTATTTCTTTCATGGGTATGTATATACACATATTATACATAGAATATCATATTATACAATAGCTCGTACATGTTGTTTATAGTAAAGATAGCACATATGTGTTGTTTATAGTGAAACAAGCGCATACTCGCTGCTTACACTATACATAGCCCGTACATGCTTTTTAAACCATAAGTACCCCACACATGCTTTTGACTATTTAGGATTGGAAATAGGCCTGGATGACAAAGCTACACATTGGAAGTTTGATTTCCCTCCATTTCTCTCATTTTTGATGTGTTTTATTTTATCAACTTGGTTTATTGACTTTGTCATCATCAGGTTTACACTTCATAAAGTGGGTATTTCTAAAATTGCCACCATATTTTCACCCATCTTCTGAGTTTTCTAACCATATAATTTTTTTTCAATTTGAGCAACAATAACATATTATTATTGAATTTCTTTTACTAGTGTCTCCATAGTTCTCATGGACATAGGTGCACAATTTTTTGAATAACTTTTGATATACGTATCCAAATTTAAAAAACTTTATATATTATTGTAGTGCAGTTGATTATTTACAAATTTAAAAAAAATTATTTGTATTTTCAATTTTTTTAGTGCAACTTATGCTTCGCGCACGAACAGGTACCAAATTTTCAGGATATGCTTGATTGGAAAAATCATTAGAAAAATACTCAACAAAAAATAACAAAAAATACACATCTTCTAGTGCTCACTCTTAACTATCTTTCTGCCAAAGGATTTGTCAAAATACTAAATCTAACTATGACTTTTTTGATGCACACGTCAGACACTATGTTATGTTTTTCAGAAAAAAATAGGGTCAGTTTTTCATGCGTGAAGGATTTGACCCCCTTAATCTTATCCAATTTTGAAAACGTTTAGTAGTTTGGAAACTAGATTCAGAGTACTACAATATTTGTTGTTTGATTATTGTCATATCTTGAGTGGATGACTTTCAAATTTTGCCTCCAAGTTCAGGTTCACCTGACTTCAGAAAAAAAGTGTCCACTTATACCCCCCTTTTTGACCACCATCTTTGTGCACTTACCCTTCAGAGATCTGAACAAGGCATGTCCTAAAGATGACTTTCCCCTACCAAACATCAACATCATAGTAGACCTAATAGTAGGACATGTCATGCTTTCACTCATGGATGGTTTTTCAGGGTACAATTAGATAAAGATCCCACCAAAGGATCAGCATAAGATGACCTTCACATGTCCATGGGGAACATACTGCTGGAATGTAATGGCTTTTGGTCTAAAGAATGCAGGAGCAACCTATCAATGAGTAATGACCACCATCTTTCATGACATGATGCATACCATAATGGAAGATTATGTTGATGACTTACTAGCAAAATCACTCACAAGAGAAGGTCATCTGGACATATTAGAGAAAATCTTTGATAGAATAGAACAATATCATGTTCGGCTCAACCCAAAGAAATGTGTCTTTGGAGTAACCTACAGGAAACTTCTAGGACACATTGTCTCAAGCAAAGGTATTGAGGTCGATCCAGCAAAGGTCAAAGCATTCATGGACATGCCACCTCCAAAGAACATCAGCCAGCTAAGGACACTACAAGGACAGCTTCAATCTATCCGAAGATTCATTGTACAACTAGCAAATAAGTGTCACCCATTTACACACCTGCTACACAAAAATATTTAGTGGGATGCCAGATGCTAGCAAGCATTCCAGATGCTTAAGGACTATCTCATGAATCCACTAAATTTGAATAAGCCTTTATTGCTCTATATCTTAGTGACAAATACAGCTTTGGGACTACTATTGGCACAACATAATGTAGAAGGGAAAGAGTGTGTTGTTTACTACATCTCTCGCACACTAGTTGGCTATGAACTCAATTAAACACCTATTGAGCAAGCTTGCCTAGTAGTAATCTTGGCAACCACTAAACTAAGGCACTATCTGTTAACACATAAAGTACAACTCATTGCAAAGATCGATCCACTCAAGTACTTACTCAGCAAAGCAATGTTGACAGGTCGCTTGGCCAAATGGGTAATGATTCTCAATGAATTTGATATCGAGTATGTGGACCATAAGGCTATCAAAGGACAAGTTATTGCAGATCAGTTAGCCAATGCACCCCTCATAGGCAATCATTCCCTCATTTCCAATTTTCCAAATGAAGAGATATTCATGATCACAGAAGCACAACCATGGAAGCTATACTTTGATGGTTCATACACTAGGCATGGCTTAGGGGCAGGCATTTTGTTTATCACACCTCAAGGTGACAACATCCCAAAGTCTGACAGGCTCACATTTCTATGCACAAACAACATAGCAAAATATGAGACCTTGATCACAGGACTCAAGCTAGTCATACAATGGAAGTTACAAGAACTACAAGTATATGGTGACTCCCAACTAGTCATTCGACAAGAAAGCGATGAATATCAGACCAAGGATGATAAACTCATGCCATACAAGCAAATGGTGGACAAATTAAAGGCACCATTCACTACTATCACCTTTGAGCAGATACCTAGAGATCGTAATCGAGCTGCTGATGCTATGGCTATATTGCATCTCTCCTAGATCTTCCAAAAAATTTAACGCACTTTGAGTTCTTGGTCGAACAACTTTTGATTCCCACTTATGATATCCCTGAATCCAAGATGATATGACACCTTGTTGGTTCCAAATCCCCATGGTACGGTGAGTTCTACACCTATCTCCATGATCACACACTACCTCCTAACAAATCAAATAACCAATGTAAAACCTTCATTCACCAAACCGCTCGATATACCATTATTGTTGAAACCCTATACCGACAAACTCTAGATGGTACTCTCCTTTGATGTCTGGAACAAGATGAGATAACAAAGGCCTTGGAAGAGGTACATGAAGGAATTTGTGGAACTCATGCGAGCAGTCCTTCACTAGCCAAGAAACTCATGCACAATGGATACTATTGGTTTTCCATGGAAAAAGACTCCTACTACTTTGTCAGAAAGTGCAAGAAATGCCAAGTTCATGGAGACCTGATACACACACCAACATAGGAACTGCAACCGATCACAACACCATGGCCTTTTTGTCAATGGGAACTTGACCTTGTGGGTAAAATCCATCCATCTTCATCCAACAACCACAAATTCATTATTACCACCATCAAATACTTCACAAAGTGGATCAAAGTTGTTCCACTTACCCAAGTCACCGGCAAGCAGGTCGCCTCATTCATCCTCAATTACATCATCTGTCGGTATGGTGTACCCATGTCCATCATCACAAATAATGGTCTTCCTTTCAAAAATCAAGATGTCCATGAACTCTATGAAAAGTTTCACATCCAACATCGCTTTTCCACTCCCTATTACCCACAAGGAAATGGTCAGGCCGAAGCATCAAATAAGAACATATTGAGAATCCTCAAGAAGACAGTCAATGATGCTGGCCATAATTGGTATGTTCAATTGAATCCAACACTATGGGCATATCGAACTAGCATTTGCACCCCTATACGCACAACTCCTTACTCACTGGTCTATGGTGCAGAAGCTATCTTACCTATTAAGGTCGAGATACCATCACTATGGGTTTCCTTGCATAATCTAATAGATGATGAAGCTTACAGGGTATCACATCTTCAGGACTTAGAGCTACTTGATGAGAAACAACAAGCTGCATACAATCACCTCAAAGCCTATCAGCAACGCATGAGCAGAATCTATAATCACCAAGTTAGACCTCGTACATTTGAGGTAGGTGATCTTGTTCTTCGAGATAATCCTCGTAACCAACCCAACCGAGAACATCAAGGAAAGTTTGAATCAAATTGGCTGGGTCCATATGTTACTACTGCTGTATTTGGGTCTGGTGCATATCAGTTGGCTACTTCAGAAGGAGAACTGCTAGTAGATCCGATCAACAACATGCACCTCAAACAATTTTATACATAAGCTGCACAGAGCATCAAGCTCCCATACATACTAGGAAAACACCAAAAACATTCAGAAAAATATCCTAAAGAAAATACAAAAAAAAAAAAAAAAAACAACATCAAAATAGTAAAGAAAGATCATGCATCCAAATGGTGAACAACAACTCCGGTGGCACCTTGGGTAAGTACGATGGTGAAAACCTGGCAAACAGGCACCACTTGTAAAGGCTATGACTCCATTGTCTTTCAGGTTTGTTACGATCACATTCATTACATACACACATCCATCCATCCAAACCATGGCTTGTTATTGATCTACAATCAAGAAAGTACTTCATGCATCTTGCATCCCGCTTTTTCATAGTCATGTCTAAACTGAGGGCAATGCCCTTACCCTATTTGATGGAAGTGGATTCTACATTACTTGTGATTCGTTGGGTTCTTCATTCAAAATTGTTTCACAAAATACCAAAAACAATCAAAACTATTTCACAAAATACCAAAAACATTCAAAACAATCACCAAAATATCAAAAAGATTGGAAAACTATCTCACAAAATCCAAAAACATCAAAAATAAAAAACATGGCAACACATTGTACATACTCATCTAAGAAGATACCAAACAAACATTTTGAAAAAAAATACTCACATGATGATCACTTATCAAATCGACTAAACAATCCACATCAACACACAAACTGTCTTAACAAGGATGCATCCTTCCTTACCAAAACAAAGACATGATATCCTTTTCCTTGACAAGAAAATTTTGTTTAAGCTATCAAATACTTGGTTGATTTATAGGTTATTCATTCATATATATGAGGTTCCTACACTACTCTGGGATATCCACAAGTGACTAGAGTAGCCGAGATG
Organism: Cryptomeria japonica; assembly: GCF_030272615.1. NCBI lineage: Eukaryota > Viridiplantae > Streptophyta > Pinopsida > Cupressales > Cupressaceae > Cryptomeria > Cryptomeria japonica. The sequence goes on from NC_081408.1 coordinate 58,481,793, forward strand.
GTTCCTATGGCATTGTTTGTATGTCTTCTATGAATTATTCTGATGAAGTTCTGGGGCATGTACTAATGGTGTCTACGTGGGAAGTTCATTAACTTACGTGATCTTATGCAAAATACAATCATAGATCATTACGGCTTACTGACTACAACATATACCTCGACCATATGAGCATGAACCATTATGGAGGGTCCATATTCTTTATTCATTATTTATGTTGTTTTTTACACATACAATGCTCTTTCTTTGGTTCCTCCTACCTCATCCAAGCTGAATTTGTCTTAGGATATGATCGACCCAAGATCAAGGAGGATGTTACAAGTCATGTATGAAAGGAGATGATCCTTGTCTGTTCCACAAGCAATACTCAAGTCAACTTGATCCATTATATCAAGTTTCTTGTATTAACTTGCTATATCAAAATCCATGAAAGGAATACTTAGGTCATCTTGAATCATTATGTCAAGTATCTTGTATTTTCTTACAACATTTTTAAAGCTCAATGATGAAAATAAAGCACTATGGATCATCATTTCATCTCATCTGTATATATTGCATTCCATGCATCCATACATTCATAATAGTTGCATATCATTCATACATAGTAATGACAATGGGTGCATACTCTATTTTCCTCTTCTTCCATAGGAATGCATCATAGGTCCTCCATTTCTTCTATATAACATTGAACCCCCCTCACCCTCCCCATCTTGGTAATTAGCATCACATACCCTACATCATTTCCCATCAACCCAATCAAGCAAGTTACTCTATCTGCATAGGTACATCGACTCACGCACACCTAGACTATCAACAGATACTCTGATCAGGTATCTTCGTGTCTCAACAGGTAATCGATCATGGTAATTCTAGACTACATCAGGCATTTATCATAATGACCTAGTCTCAACAGGGCTGCCATGATTCCCCACAACCATCCATAACACGCACACATTATCAATTGATCAACCAATCAAACACAATCTAACAAACAATTACATTAATTGTCTAAGTCTCAACGAGTATTTTGCTTCATATACCTTGACTTCATCGGGCAATTACATCAATTGTCTAAGTCACATCAGGTCACTTTGATTCACTTACTCAGACTTTATCCTGTCCAAGCAACCAACTGACATCAACTGTCATGCTTTGAATCGGCCGAGGCAGTTAAACCAATTGCACCAGATTGTCAAACCAATTTTGAACAATTGTATAGCATCAATCCAAACCACACACTACATCTTCTTTGTATCTCTTGCATGACCTCAGGGTACTCGTTGGCATGTTGTTTCTTTGTATTCACTCCAATTTCTTCCATTCTTTCATCGTTATTGCTAACTTCTTCTCTTCTACCACCCTGCCAATTTTCACTCTTTTTCAAGAGATCGCTCGATTTTTCACAATTTTTTGGCCCATCTCTGAAGGGGGCATACCACCCATTAAATCAACATTTCATGAGGCATTTCTTCACACCTATTTTTCTTTCTTTGAAATGATGCGATAAACCACACCGTCTCAAAGAGGGGCAAATGTAGTCACATAAATCTGTCCAGTTTAATTAAATGAATATTTGCTATTTATTTGATTAAAAATCCACTAGCAATCAGTTAATTAAATTAATATTTAATTAATTCATCTTCAAACATTCTCCTATTAATTAAATAAATTATTGAATTTATTTTAATTAATTCATTATACCAAATTCACAAATCAATTAAATGAATAAATTCTATTTATTCAATTTAATCCTCTTTCCTCTTTTAAATAAATTAAATAAATTATTTATTTAAATCATTAAATCCCCCCCCCCCACTTGCATTTTCCTACAAATGCAACTTGCACACATTTATTGAAATAAATGAATTTTATTTTAATAAAAATCCAATTTTCCCTCATCCACCAAATCCACTTGCACTCCTAAACCCCCTTCTAGATTCTTCTAACCCCTTCCTAATTAGCCTAATCTGTCCCCTAATTATTATCACAATCCTAAGCAACTTGAAGTCACTTCTCAAATACTTCAAAAGTCTTTGAAAATCATTTAATGCTTTGTGTGTTCAACAATTTAACCTCTAAAGTCTTCTAAACCATTTATGGTTAACCCCTAACTCAACCCTCATGTGACTCATGTGTCTCCTCAAGCATTTATTGCTTTGACCATGGTTATCCCTTTTACCTTTGCACAAGAGTTTATCCTTTGGATGAAAGCATTATTATTTGAATAATTAATTTATTAACTCAACCCAACCATTGACCTTAACTCCCAAGTTAACCCTCAGATCATGTCAAGCATTTAATGCTTCTTCCCTCTCCTCTCAACCCCTCTCATGTTGACACTTGTCATTTTGGGATTGGGTTGAAAGCCCTCACATGGATTGAATATCATTCAATCCTGGCCCTTGTTGAGATTATTCAATCTCAACCATCCATTGCTCCATTTTACCTATAAATAGAGCTCACATTCCTCATTTTCAAATCCTTAAGCATTTAGCATTCATAGTCATAATCCTGAAAACTTGTATGCATTTAACCTATAGTGAATTTTAGAGAGCATTTAGCATAAATCACATATATTGTCATTTTGGACTAAAATAAATCTTAGTTCATTTTCATAACATATCTAATTAATTTTGTTTTGCACATGCATACAATAGTTAAAATATTTCAATCTTGAAACTCCATAAGCATCCATAGTGCAAAAAGTTGCTGAGAGCTACACTAATTTGGAACTTGGAGAGGAGAGGAACAAAGGAGAAGGAGCTAAGAGAATGTTAAACAACATTTGGAGATGTCTTGTGGTATTTACTTCCATAGTTAAATCCTTTATCATGTTTTTAGTGTCTCTTTTGATATGCCTGCTTAGATTAGTTTTTGGTTGAATAACACTAACTTGGATCTTTGCTTCTTGTGTTTTTGTGTGTTATACGACCACAGGTTTTAGTCTAACCATTGTGTATTTTGCAGAGCATCAGAAGATATAGATCAAACAACCCATAATGGCAAGAGTGAGTTGGGTAACCTTCCTATCGAAAGAGAAATTTCAGCATTGCTTGTAGAAGAAGCTGAGGAGGTAAACATAACAAAAGGAGAGGTTGTACATAACATCTACCTGGCAAAATCACTAAACAAAGAAGAAAAAGACAAATTCATTCATTTTTTCAAGCAACTACCTATCAAATTTTCTTGGTCCTCTACAAATATGCTAGGCTTAGATCTTAAATTAGTGTTGCATCATTTACATTTGATACCAGGAGTTAAACCTTACAAGCAAAAATTCAGAAAAGTACATCCAAGTATTGCATTACTAGTTAAAATAGAACTACAAAAGTTGTTGGGTGTAGGTTTCATTTGACCTATTGATTATGCAGAATGGATATCCAACCTGGTACCTATAACTAAGCCCATAGGAGGCGTAAGAATTTGTACTAATTTCCATGATCTAAACAAAGCTTGTCCTAAGGATGACTTCCCACTACCCAATATTGATATGATAGTTGATTTAATAGCTGGAAATGAAATGCTATCATTAATGGATGGCTTTTTAGGATACAACCAGATCAAAATTGCACCATAAGATCAACATAAAATGGCCTTTACCTACCCATGGGGAACATACTCCTGGAATGTGATGTCATTTGGTCTCAAAAATGCCAAAGAAACATACCAAAGAGCCATGAAAATGCTATTTCATGACATGATTCACAACATAGTGGAAGATTATGTGGATGACTTATTGGCTAAATCACCAACAAGAGAAGGTTACCTTATGGTCCTTGAACATATATTTGATCGGTTGGAGCAGTATAATGTTAGACTAAACCCAAAGAAGTGTGTGTTTGGCGTAACAATAGGTAAATTGTTAGGGTTTATTGTGTCCAACAGAGGAATTTAAGTAGACCCTACCAAGGTCAAGGAAATCATAGATATGAAACCTCCATCAACACTTAAACAACTAAGAGGGTTACAAGGAAGATTGCAATCCATAAGGAGATTCATAGCATAGTTGGCAGATAAGTGTCACCCATTCCAGCTTTTACGCAAGAAAGGAGTTACTTTTAAATGGACCAAACAATGCCAAGAAGCTTTCCAAGATTTGAAAGATTATCTTTTAAACACACCAGTGTTAGTATCACCTACTCTAGGAAAACCTTTGTTACTATATATATCAGCAACAAACTTAGCTCTAGGGGCTCTATTGGAATAACATGATGAACAAGGAAAAGAAAGAGCCCTTTATTATATAAGTAGAACTCTAATCAGTTATGAGCTTAATTATACTCCTATAGAGTAGCATGATTAGTAGTAATCTTCGCATCTCAAAAGATTAGACATTACATGTTGAGTCATAAAGTGTAACTCTTTGCACGCTTTGATCCACTTAAGTACCTAGTGAGTAGAGCAACATTGACTGGGAGATTGGCTAAGTGGGTCATGATCATTAGTGAGTTTGATAGAGTACATAGACAGAAAGGCCATCAAAGGACAAATTATAGAAGATCAGTTAGCAGAGGCTCCTTTACAAGATAGTCACCTGTTGTTGATAGACTTTCTAGATGAATCAGTGTTTACATTGACTGCATCTATAATGTGGAAATTATATTTTGATGGGTCATATACAAGTCATGGATCTGGAGCAGGGATTCTCTACCTAAGTCATTTAGGATAAATTTTCCATGCACAAACAATATAGCTAAAAATGAAGCTCTCATCATAGGGCTTTGTACAAATGTATAGTGGAGAATAAAAGAATTACAGGTCTATGGGGATTCACAATTGATTGTAAACAAGGTCAATGATGACTACAACACGAAAGATGAAAAAATCATGCCTTATAAGAAAATGGTAGAATATTACAAAGAGCACTTCAACAACATTACTTTCGAACAGATTCCAAGGATACAAAACAAGGTAGTAGATGCCATGGCTACAATAGGATCTATTCTAAATATGCCTACTAATGAAACTATGTTTGAGTTTATTATAGAATAGTTGATGATACCAGCATATGAGACTCCCTCAATAGAATATGTATGTGCAATTGTAGGTCCAAAATCTCCTTGATACAATGAGATATACACATATTTACACAACCAATACATGTCACTGGATCTGTCCAAAAATTAAAAAAAGACTCTCATTTGTCAGGCATCTAGACACACTATTATAGTTGTTACATTGTATAGAAAGGGCTTCGATGGAACTCTTCTTTGATGTCTAAATAAAAATGAAGCACAAATTTCTCTAAAGGAATTCCATGATGTAATTTGTGGGGTGCACCAAAGTGGTCCACCATTGTCAAAGAAATTGCTAAGAACAGATTATTATTGGCCAACTATGGAAAATGATGCCTATAAATATGTGCAAAAATGCAAGAAATGTCAAATGCATGGAGATCTCATTCATGCACCAGCACAAGATCTTCAACCCATTGCATCACCATGGCCATTTTCACAATGGGGATTAGATCTAGTGGGTAAAATCAACCCTACTTCTTCCAATGGGCACAAGTTCATCTTAATAGCTACTAAGTACTTTACCAAATGGGTTGAGGAAATTCCTCTTACATACACTATTGGAAGGAAAATAGCAAAATTCATTCTCAACTACATTATTTATAGATACGGGATTCCAATGTGCTTCGTAACAGATAATGGGCGTCCATTTAAAAATCAAGAAGTGAATGAATTGTGTGACAAATTTCAAATATAGTAGAGATTTGCAACACCATATTATCTACAAAGAAATGGACAAGCATAGGCAAGAAATAAGACAATATTGAAAATCCTTAAGAAATTTGTTATTGACACAGGACGGGCTAGCATCTCCAGTTAAACCTCGCTCTTTAGGCTTACAAAATAGGAGTACGCACCCCTACAGGAGATACACCATATTCCTTGGTCTATGGTACAAAAGAAGTACTCCCTATTGAAATATAACTACCATCTCTAAGAGTCTCCTTACAGAACATCATATCAGAGGAAGACTATTGGGTGGCAAGATTACAATACTAGAAACTCTTGATGAAAAAAGACAAACAACGTTCAATCATCTACAAGGTTATTAGAAAAGACTAAGACTATAATAAACGAGTTCACCAAATAAATTTTGAAGTGGGAGATCTAGTGCTAAAATAAAACCAAAGGAATCTAGTGGAACAAGAAAAGCCAGGGAAATTTGAACCTAATTGGCTAGATCCTTTCATCATAACAAGGGTTATAGGCAATGGAGCATACAATCCGGCTACCATGGAGGGAGATCCATTCTCTGACCCTATGAACAACATGCACCTTAAACAATATTATACCTAAGGGTTGGGTTAGTTTAGGTTTTACTTTCTGCATTGCATATCATATTATTCAAAGCACTGCATTACATATAGTTTCTTTCCAAAGCACATGATATTTAGAAGTCACATGCACAAAGTTTCTGCATTTTCATATAGTAGCAGCAATAAAACAAGACTATTGTCCAAGTCTATCATTAGTTTGCCATTTAAGAGAAATAAGGGTCATCTCCTTTCTTAGATATTTGGATATGAAGTCCTCGACATCCCAAGGTCAGTCATTTTCAACATCACCGAGTGACGATACTTTACTTATAGTTCGGTATTGATTTAACTATTTGAGACTTGTTAACCCAAAATCTATCAATTTCTATATCTCAAACACGATAACAAAATCTCTAATTCATTCTAGACACCTAGTTGATCATATGACTAGTGAAAAATCTAAAATTCTACTTCAGTGCTGCTATAATTGTCACACCCAAGTAGGTTTCATTACTTACAAGTCAAGGCAAGAAAATAAAAAGAAAAAGAGCTATGCCAAATTCATCTCAAGGCAAAAGAGCAATGATATATAATTGAAATATCATGCATGCAAGTGCAACAAAAACATTGACTATGGGAACATGCGAGTAACTCCATCAGGGCTATGAACGCCTACCGGAAATGGAGCAATATTTGAGAAATTATAGTCTATAACCTTGTCGGAGCTCTAAAAGCTTGTTGGCAGCGAGGCTCTATTCGGGATGCTTTTGAAGTTAGGATAATCCACGTACCTAGTCATATAGGATGTTAAGGATCTTTAGTGAACACAAGAGCAGGAATTAACACATTTGCACACACATGGGCAAAAGAAGATCAAAGTTTCAAGAACGAATGGGGACATTTTTTGCATCTCCATTTGTAAATCCTAGTCACTAAGTGTGTTAATTTGGATGTTCCAAGGGACCTTAGGGATCGATTGACCACTTATCTATGAAATGTTTTGTACCTCCAATTTCAATTGGTGTATTACAAAATGTCAAACAAACAAATTTGACCTTGTTCGAATAGGAAATGCATCTTCATCATGCATCTTGCATTAACATAGGTCATGTTGAAAATTCATTGTCTCTGCATGCATTTTGTAGATCATCATGTCATATAGGTCTGTACACTTGGTGCATAACTAAAAAAATCCTAAAAATCAGAAAAAGTCCTGAAAAAATCCTAAAAATCGGAAAATGTCTTGAAAAAATCCTAAAAATCAGAAAATGTCCTAAAAAAATCCTAAAAATCGGAAAATGTCCTGAAAAAATCCTAAAAATCGGAAAACGTCCTAAAAAAATACTAAAAATAAGAAAATGTCCTTAAAAAATCAATCAAAAACATTGAAATATGGGAAAACAAAAAAATCCAAAACATTTAGAAAGAGTAGTGAAAAATCCAAAAACATTGGAAAATCTTTAAAAATACCAAAAACTTCCAGAAAATGTCCTAGAAAAATCAATCAAAGACATTCAAATATCAATCCACATAATCCAAAAACATCTAAAAAGCTCTTGGAAAAGAACTAAACAATCAAAAATCAATCAATCAAAAAACTTGCAATAAAATGTCTTGCGAGAAACAAATACCCTAGCAGATATCCAACAAATGCTTTGCATGAAGTTAACAAAGGATACGACTATCCAGTCAAACATTTACAATCAACAGATCAAACTTTCTTATCAATCGTATCATATCCATATCAAGTGATCATTGTCTTATCTTAAACAGAAGAGGATACACTCAAAATCAGACAGGTCAGTCTTAAATGGGGTCCGCAACTTTCTGAGATCAGACATCATCAACCATCACATCAAGCAACTGAGAATGAAGGCACAAGGTCAGTATAGCTGCTGAATTTTGTCTGGGTCATTCTTTATCTTTTATCATTTGGTGATAGATTATGTTCCTATGCTACTCAAGGGTGTCCACAAGTGACTAGAGGAGCTATGATGGGCATTATCTTTTTCTTTGTTTTCTATTTGTGTTGTGAACTGATGAAGTTCTAGGAAAATTGCTCTAGTGGGTGTCTATGATAGGAGCATTCGGCTATTGAATGCCACACATACCTTGACCCCTAGTGTATTTCCCAGAATGGAGGGGTTCACTCCTTGTCTGCTACGTGTTTGTTTCTACAATGAGATATCTTTACATCTTGGTTTCTTATACCCTGATGTTCTAAGCTTCATTGTTCAATAATAAAGCTCAGTGATGAATATATATATTGCACAATAAAATATGTGACATAGGTTCGTGATTCTTTCAATTTCATTCTCATCTCATATGTTTCTTGATAGTCTGTTGATTTCCCATCTTCTCTCTAAATCATATTCTTTCTAACATTAATTATTTCATCAATCTCTTCTCTTTATCATCTTACTAACATTTCTTCAAGGTACATTTGAGTTAAAAATTTGTTCTAGCATTATCATATCAAAAATATATGAATTCATATAGATACCATTGCATTCATAGACATCATTTATGCAAAGATTATAGATACCATTGCATTCATAAGCATCATTGATACATACATGTAGTAACTATCACATTCATGAATCATATAGAATCAAATAGATATACATCATATAGCTCATAGCATCATATAAGCATACATGGAAAAAAAAGCATAAATAGATCACTACCAAAAGCTGCATATCATATAAATATAACTCAAAAATGATAATGTGTGTGAATACAATAAATAGATCGAAAGGCTCAGATAACATGATCAAAATGTCTCAACCAACACTGCCTCTGTCAGTAGGTGGATCCTATCCACTAGGTCTTGTCCCAGGATGTCAGGGTGGTCCCATAACACCACCACTATTGGTCCTCCATGTGGAAGTCCTACTAGAACTGGAATGACCTCTAACAACACTAAAACTAGGAGCTTTATGTCCCTTAGGAACAGTGTCATGATAAAGTTGTCGGTAGTAAAAAGCCTCTTGTGTAGTGTAGTAAAGTTTGTCAGACTGACTCCGTGCATCGGTACCTGGAGCAAAGTGCTGGTCATATGTAGCCTGAATCATCTGTGATTGTCTGACTGCCTCATCTCTCTCTCTCTGGAGATGATCCCTCTTAGCCTCTAAAGTATCGTAGTCTGCATGATAGGCCGCCCGCTTGACATCTCATCTAGAAAGCTCCTCCTCCAAACTCTCAATCCACACTCTAAGAATTTGTGGATCATCCTCATCCCTATCACCCACCTATCCTCCCCCACCCTCTGCAGCAAGCATGTCCTCCAGCTTCGGCATATCATCATCATCCTCACCATCCTCACTGCTTGATGTCTCTGAAGAATCATTGCTATCCTTGCTGCTGATAGACTTGGTGTCTCCACCAATGTCTACATCCTCGCCTCCACCTCCCTCATCTCCTTCCTCGTCATCTCCCTCAGCTCCTTCCTCAACTCCTCCCTCAGCTCCACCCTCCTCTCCTCCTCTGACTCTCTCCCCCAACTCCAGCCTCAATCTCAGCCTAGGATGGCGAATCTGTAACAAGCTAGAGTTGCCATTGCACCAAAAGATCAACCTATCAATTCCTGATACAACCACTAGACTTATAGAATCCACAGGAGGCTATTAAACCATGTCACGAATCCTCGCGAGGGACGCTAGCACACTGCTAACAATCCCCCTCCTAGCATCACTCGCTGAGGCCTGCATGATTCAAACCTATGACCAAGCTTTGATACCACTTGTTACAAGCTAGAGTTGTCATTGCACCAAAATATTGCCATGTCAATGCCCAATACAACCACTAGACTTATAGAATCCATAGGAGGTTGTTAAACCATGTCGTAAATCCTCACAAGGGATGTTGGCCCATTGCTAATAGAATCTGCTATGCTATAATAGGAACAGTAGGACCAGTCAGAGGAATAAGCCTATGTCTTGCAAACCATGCATCATACTCTGACGCAGTCCCTGGATTCATTGTACCTCTACCCCAACCCCAGAGTAATGGCTGAAGAGCATTAAACTCAAGAAAAGCAACATGGAGTTGTATGCACACCCCCAATCAAGTACCTCTTGAGATACATGAGCAAAGTAAGTAGTAACAACTGGTGTCACATGTACCTCTCCAAACTGTCTCAATACCCGACCTAGGAGATACATCTCTATAATCCGTCACATCTCAAAAGTCCTACTGATCAGATACCTCTACTGTCGGCAGAAAGGCAAGTGTACTACATCATCTACCTAACCAGGGCAATCTAAGTAAGGTCTCCAAATAAAATGCTGAAGTATGTCCACCTAATGCCTCCAATACAAGGTGTTACTTGAACCCCTATGTCTGATACCTATTTTGTACCTAAAAGCATAAGGCTCACCAGGCTAGAAATCAACATGAGTAACAGGTCTCGAAATAGAAATATGCTCCCATGCCCAAGTCTGGGGCAGTGTCACACCACAACTGATAGACTGATACCTAAGGTATACAATCCCATGCATCTGATAATATAACATGGCAAGAAGACATGGACTCCAAGCATATACTCATTGATGAACAATCATATCATGGAGCACTCTTCCCCATCCCACTAGAAATCTGTGACCTCATCTGTCAGGTATCAACAAACCGCCAACAATATTGCATAGTACAATAGTCATGTCGTCGTAATCTAGACGAGCCCAAGGGATGTCATACTGACCACTGATCTGTAAGTCCTGAATCTCACACTAAAAAAGGGAACACAACCCTGCAATGTCATTGTCATGGTCATATACAACTCTCTCACCATGAATGGGAATACGCAGAATACGCAATACATCCTCTAAGGTAATGGATGCCTCTCTAGTAGGTAGATGGAATGAAAATGTCTCAAAATGCCACCGCTGTATCAAAGTTGTAATCATGGCCCTATTGGTCGTAACCTCTGGCAAGTATAACACATAGTACAAACCAAGCTGTCGGATATGCTCAATCTCCTCATCAAGTAAATCAGCACAAAGATCAAGTCCATTGGGTCTACTTTGTCGGCAGTATAGCACTCCAATGTTCTCCTGCAAAGAGAAAAAGTTCAAAATATCAGATATTGGATTACAAGAACATAAAAAACAAAAAATTATCAGACACATGATAAAAAAACATTCACATACAACGAATGCATGACATTTACTACTAATGTGGTACAATTGTTACTAATGTGGTACAATTATGGCTTATGCATAACATTTATAGTGAATGCGTAATGAAATGAGCACACGTGTAACATTAAACACTATTGCGTAAAGAAATTAACGAATGTGCTATGATTAGAACTAATGCATAACATTATGCATGAATGCATAAAAACCGATAGGCTATTGCATAATGCAAAGGAAAAATTGAACACTGGAATTTTTTTGAAAAATAGCAAAAAAAAATGCAAAAAATTAGGAAAAAATTAGAAAAATACCATGCCGCCAGTCCCAGGAGGTCTCTGATATGAATGTACTCAGTTAGAGAGGTGCAATCGAGCTCTATAATCAGGCATGAAGATCAAATACTCACAAGAAAGCACAAGATTTGCAAAGAAAATAAAGAACTTACCAAATACCAAATGAGCAAATGAAAACCTAAAATATCTATTTATAGCTCAAAAATTAGGGTTTTTTTTTAAACCTCGATGCCTGTGGTCCCCGCCAGCCTTAAAAAACTTGTAGCCTACTCTAACGATCTCAAAATAGAATGAAAATTCACATGACTGCTTATTATACTAATATCAAAAATATGGTCACAATTTTCAAATTTTTTGACCACCTTTTCCAAGGGGGCAAATTTACACTATACAGTGGTACCAAGGCATACTAGGGCAGAGTTTTTCATTTTCTTTGAAACGAAGTCATTCTGACTTTATCTCAAAGATGGGCAAATATAGACACCTAAAAATATCTCATTGGTCATGTTATCACTATTTAAAAAATGGGTTTTCCTTTCCCATAATTGGCTAAGTTTTTGAAATTTTGAATTAGACATGCTATCAATTGCTTTAGCTCTGTGTTAGGTCCTAGGGGTTTAGGGTTTTAGTTTTAAATCATTAAATATTTTATCAAAAAAACCCTCTAGTTTCTTTTCCTTCGTTACTTTATCCACTTAAGTAATGGGTCTCAGGGTCGTGAGAGGTGTCCCCCCCTTGTCATTTGCCTAGGCGGTTGTCGAATTAATTGAAAAATTTATGCCTTATGTCTTTTCTTCCTAATGTTGTTGGGCCCAGTAAGTTGTGCACAATTCTCAGGTAGATCTATGGTTTCGCTATTTCATTAGGTGAAGTTGCACATGGTTTAAGACTCACGAAATGGCGAAAGGGAGAAGCATTCTAAATGGCGCTTTTGGTCTGGTTTAAAGAGGCATCATCTCATCCAAGATCCAACAGATGGCGTTATTTCATAGCCTGAACCTGCAAGTGAAATACCTTTCATGAAATCGAGAAAGTGTCTGGTGGGGACCTGTAGTGAAGACTTTCTAAGTGACTAAAAGGTGATCAAGTCCAATCTGATCCGACGGTTCGCGTTGTTTCACAGGATGAAAATGCTCGATAGTTAGCTTTCATGAAGTACCGACATGACATGGCACTCCAATTAGATGGTCCAGCTGGTTGAGAGGGCGAGTAAGATAGTGGCACGTGGCAAAGGCCACAATAGTTGGTAAGGCGGGTCTAGGGTTAAAAGGTGGGTCCCAGAGGTGAGTCATGTCGCGGGATAAGAAGTGACCTGGCAGATATAGGTGGCAAGGATGACATGGAATCTAGTGTTTTCTCTCAGCAAATGAAAAGTTGACATCTCAACTTTGAAAGTGACTAGATGCCAGGTGTTTGAAGTTGAGTCAGAGGGCCCACGTCTAATGGATTCAGTTAAGATTGTTAAGTGTCAAGCAAGTCAAAAATAATCTAATGGCCCACGTGAATTTGCAAAGGTAAAATGCTCATGTTTTATGCCTTGCAAAATGGTGAAAATTTTTTTCAGCCCCAAAGACAGATAAAGCATGAGATTAAAAGAGGATCAACTCCGTTTTGATCCAAGGGCTCACGTTGTTTCACAGTTGTGAACCAACCAAAGGATATGCTTCATGAAATAGCAAAAAGAAGAGAAGGTATCTAGGTGTCATGCTAGATGGTGACGTGTCCATGGAAACATGGTTTCAGAAGAAGTTGAGGGCCCACCAAGGTGTAACTGGTGGTATAAGGGAGAGACACGTGGCTGACGTTGAAATAGGCTTGAATGGTTTTGTAAAGCTAATGGTAGAGAGCCACGTGGTAGTCAGTAACCAATGATAAAGTGGCATAAGTAAAGCAAGCATAAAGGTCTCCCTTAAAGGATGGTCATCTTCGATCTGATCCAACACTTCACATTGTTTCGTGGCCCGAAGTTAAAAGTTGTTTAAGGTTCGTGAAATAGCGAAAGACCGCTAGCAGTCAAGGTGAAGGCACGGTTAATGAAGAAGTCGACGGTTTCGGTAAGGGTTAAACAATGAGCAGTTAGAGTTCCATCTAACACCTGGCATGGCTTCGTGAAGGAGAAGTGCTTGAAGGATAAAGCTTGCGAAATGGCGAAAAGGAGGTAGGGCCCAGCATGAAGGCAAGGATGTTAAGTTAGTGTAAAGACTGATTAAGTTTCTTTTGATCGAAAGGTTGGCATGATTTCATTTAAGGAAATTTCCCAAAAGTTATGCTTCGCGAAACAGTGAAAGAGTGAAAGGAAAGAATGTGTAGGAATATTGTGACCCGCTGGAGTGAAAATTTGAATTCTCTCAGGAATTCAATTCTGAAGGGATGACCAAAGCATGCGGTATCAATGTCGCAATTAAGACCGTGGGTACCATATATGATCTCCTATCGATTAAGTGAAGTTATCATTCCAAAGAATTGTTGTAGAGGAGTAGATACAAAACTATTTTCTTCAAATACAGATCAAGTCAATTCAGTTGCAGAGTGGATTCCTTCTAGCTAAAAATAGGTTTTCTTGTACTCTTGTGTGGCAATTTCTTTGTGGTGTGTTTTAATTAAGGTCTTGATTTGTCACAAAACCAGTTGGGGGTAGTATTTTAATTGCTTGCATTTTTCAAAATGGCACCTAAGAGAGAATTTTCTAGGAAAGTTAATTATCAGGAGAGGGCCATTTGTGATGATTTTCTTGAGCAGTTGACATTGTCAACTAATCAGGCATCAAAAGTAAAAGAATTAGTGCCTAGAGCTCCTCACTTGAAGATAGGAGAAGGGTTGTATGATAAAGGTAATTGGTTGAGAGATCCACAGGTTGGGTTGACTAGGTTGGGGTTATTCAAAGTTGGATTCGGAATGAGAAATCCTCCAGCCCCACAGAATAGCGTCTAGGAGTTAGATGTCGAGAAATTGGTAGTTCCAGGAGTATTCATGGATATGGATCTATTGACTCAAATTGAACATAACTATGATCCAGTCACAAGGAGCATTAGGGACATAAATGAGAAAGCCCTCATTGAAATCAATAATGAGGAATTCAGAAGTGCTTTTGGGCTTAATGAGTTTACCAATTTTCTGGAACCCATTAACTTCAAATCATTAGCTCAAATATGCAGTGCACAGAGGAACCACCTTAGAAATGGGCCTCTTAAGGAATTTTTTGTGAAGATAGGTGGGTTGACAGTTGTAGGACCCAACACTGAAGAGCCCTTCTCATTGAATCTGTTCACCCTTAAGGCTAAGGGAATGTATTGGTCACTTTGCCAAATTTTGGGAGAAGATGTTGAGGCAAATATGCCCAATCACTACTTGCTAATGATTGCTTAGATTTTGAATCCTTCTCTTGCAGTAACCTTTGATTATGCTTCTTTCATTATTGATGCTATCCATGGAGGGTTGATAGGAATAAAAAATGGGAAGGTGGATAGGCCTTTCGAATGGTATTCACTCCTCATGCATCTATTTTTATTCAAAGGTGGTGATTACTTTGCAAGTGGACTGGACCTCATAAAAGAGAGAGGGAGAAAAGATGATAGTGCAACTATGGAGTACTGTGCTGTCATGGGACAGAGATGATGCTAGTTTCTTAAAATTTGATAAATATTTTGCATCAAAGATTAGGACTCTTCTTTGCCCAGAAAACCTAAGAATCCCCAAGGTTCTTTTGGAATTTATTAGACCAAAAGAATTTGCAGAAAGTATAAAGATTGTTCATAATTGGGGTGATATTTACTTATACCCTGTCTCCACAGTTTTCAAAATTTTTGGTTTCAGAGGCACTCCATTGTTATTGCCCTATTAGGTCCCTCTCAAAGTGGGAACTAGAGAAGTTCTCAGACAATTGTTAGTGTGCAAGAAGCAGAGCTAACAGGCAGGGGTAAAGGGACTATCTTCCCTACGATTAATATAGCCCATCAATTTATAATAACCAAGGGAGGTTGGAATTGTTTTGAAGATTTTCTCAAACCTTATCATTTTTCAACTGCAATATCTAGGTGTGTCGATCCAGAAGACTTCTTCAATGGAATGTTTAGAAAGAGAGAAGTGTGCAGAGGTAGACCCCATCAATTTCAGTTTTCTGAAGACCTCATTAGAAATGAGTTTGATCTAGATGAGTAGGAGCTGAGGAAGGAAAAATGGGTGGCTTATAAGAAAGCCTTAGACTTTGTACATCAGTTTGATGCCACCTATGACCCATTGTCTAGTTTTTTCCCTTTTGAGGAGAAAATAAAGTTCCTAATTGTTTGCTTTGAGGATGTAATGTAGCCTCTGAAAGAAAAGAGGGAAGCTATGATTAAAAGCAACCCTGAAAAGGCAAGAATGGTTCTAAGTAGGTCGGCCTCCACCAGAGCAATCCCTCCTGGTGACTATACATGGCACAAGAAATCTAATTATAGTGTGTTTATGCCTACCACAGGGGAGCCCTCTACCTCCAAAGGAAAGAGGAAGATACAAGATGTCATTGACATCCAAGAGAGCCCAAAAAAGCAGAGAGTAGGTAAAGAAGTACAATATGATACACCCTTGTACTCTCCATTCCAATCTCGTATTTACATAGGAAATGAACAAGCAGCAGCTGAACAACTGATACAGTTAGGCAGTCTAGGAGAAATAGCCTACACTTATGATGAAGTAGAAGAGGGAATGATAGAAGAGCCCCTTGTTGTTAAAATGAACATCACTACCAGTCAATTTAAGGGCCAGGAGTGGGATCCTGAGATCAAGCAGGCCAGTCATGACTTGTTGGCTGACAATAATTTTGTTACATCAGGAGCATTTATGTAGTTTGTATGGAAGCAGAATATAGATAAATACAATGCAAGATGTGAAAAGAGAAAAGGTGAGCATCCTCACAAAGATCCAACTCTGGTGGAAGAAGAAATAAAGAAAGAAATGATGGATGAATTTAAGACCATCACTCTTGAGGATGGAAGAGATATGGTGGCACAAGCTAGAGTGCTCATTCTCCCTGAGTGGGACATAGCAGATGCCCTAGTCCTAGAGGCAGTGAGAAAGGAAACCAAGCCCATGGAGGGAATTACTTTCAGCAAAGATAATGTTGCACTTGTCATGTGGTCTCTCAAGAGAGATGAGAATAAGAGAAGTAAAGATACCCTAGGGTCAAGCTACCTTGGTGGAATGATAATAAAGAGAGTGCCGAACACAGGGGTGGTAGAAGTTGCTAGCACTGTTTTAGAATTTGCAAAATTTAGTGTTGCAGTAGTAGAAAGGGAAACTAAGGAAAAAGCAGACCTCCAAGTCAAGTTGGAGATAGTTTTGAAGGCTTACAACAGTGCTAAGGAAGAGGTGAGAGGTAAGGATAGCATCATTGCTAAGTTGCAAAGCCAGTTGATAGGACAGTACCATCAAGGTGAGTCTTCAAGACTAATGATTTCCTCTTCTCCTACAAGACCTCTACCTAGCAGCCCCATCATTGAGTTCCCACCATCTCTATCACCTTCTAGCTCGCAAATGGTTGAGATTACTCCTCAAGAGTTAGAGAATTTAAAACAGGCTCAGGCCTTGTATACAAAGAAGTATGAGGAAAGAGTAAGTGCTACCATTTTAAGTTTTGTAGATACAATGAGTGCCTCACTATTATATAATAACATAAACAAGATTTTGGATATGTGGAATGAGCTTAATGGAGATAAGGCCATTTTGACACCTATTTTTGACAAGTGGAAACCTAGAGAGCAGGACTTGGAGCTTATTTGTGCATCTTATGATGAAGCAGGGGCTGATCCTATCATCAAATCCACTTGTGACACCACCAAGGACTTAGTAATATTGGCAGAAGGGGTGGACAATGCTGACAGGAAAATCAACTTGTACAAAAAGGAGTATGCTGATCAGGGTTTTGAATTGCTTCCAAGAGTTTTTGTTAGCCCAGATCAATTGAAGGACAAACAAGTGTGGCTTAAGGAATTAGAGGCCAAACTATCAGCCAGAATAAAATGAATTGCTGATTTAGATGATGCTTCCTTCTTTGTTGTGACAATTCAGGAGATAGAGAAAATCAAATCTCATTATGGTTTTTTCAATTCAAAAGTCAACAAGATGAGAAATTCTAGGAAAAGGTTGACCAAGGCTAAGGCAAAAGTGATTAATTTTGCATGGCCAATTGATGATATGTACAATGAATGGAAAAGAAAATATGCCATCTAGGATGTAGAGTAGTTAGAGGGCGCTCCTGAATAGTCAGAAGAGGTTGCAACCGGACAGCAAGTAGAAGAAGCTGCAGAGGTTGAAAAGGACTTGTAACTATTTTCGTAAAAGGTTTTGTAACTTCTTCTAGAAAAGAAATGATTGTAGCAAATTCTCCTAGGAAATTTCGAAGCTATGTGCACCCATATTGTTATAAATGGATACCAAGACTAAAAAAAAAAGGATCGCAAAGAATTGTAAAAAAATGCTGCAGAAATTTATCTGAGCTTTTCTAAGTTTAATGGAGAATATTTGAAAGTTTTTGTAATACTTTCTTGAAGATAATATCAATATACAGACCATCGGTTTTTGAGTGAAAAATTTGTGTCATCTTCAAATGTGTTTGCAATTGTTTACTGTTTCAATCTAAATAATCTAGGGTTATGTTGTTTGAATACGGGTTGTAAGGCAACTTTCAGTAGATGTGCTTGTTAGCTTTTCTCTTCAGGGGAGAAATTAAATATGTGGGGATCACTTCTACCAGTAAATTCTTTGTGAGATATTTGAATCTTGATGAGCATAGTTTAATTTGGTATGTATAGATTCTTATATGTGTCAGGCATATATAGGGATCAACAGAAGCCAAGACAATGGGATGTGTAAAGATATTTTGTTTGGGGAGTATTGTTTAAATTTAGACGACTTTGTGACCTTGGATAAGCCACTGGTATAGATCAAGGTTGTCTATTACGTGTTTTGTAGGTCAAAATACTGAATATGAGTATAATTTTCATTCCTTTGTTTCAATTAGTTTCAAGGTGATTAGATCCACTGGTTTTCTTTACTGGTTTGTTGTGGATTTATCTTTTGAAAGTGTGAATTTAGTTCACCAAGGTATACCCGCCTGGACTCTGAGTAGGTCCGAAGTGTAGAAGGATAAATCAAACCTTGTCATATGCTATCCTAAGAGTTTCCTTCCCTTTAATATCTCTTCTGCACAGAGTTTAATCATTTTATTTTAAGGATGTTGAAGTGAATCAGATTTTGAAGACAACAAAAGTGGTGACTCTGCTGGGGAGAGTCACATTAAGGATCCAGACGTAGATTTGTGCTTAAGTTGTAAAGAAAATAATTATGTTTGTTGAATTCTTGCGTATTATTCTAAAGCTTGTTTTCATAATTCCCATATTCTTGTGGGTGGCGACTCTGTTATATTGGAACTAGTCCTTGTGAATTATAAATCATTCTAAAAAGAAAACAAGTGTAATGCAAGGAGGAAAAAACACCAGATCATTCATGAAGAAGCATCCTCATGAAACTTTGCAAGAGGGTTTTCCAGAGTAGTCACAAAGAGGTTAGAAGAGATCAGTCTTACACAAGCCATCAAATGTTGCTTGGGTACAAAAGAATAATAATACTGGTAAGATGCCTGATCGACCTATTTATGCAAAGTCTAATTCTTCTTCCAGAGATTCTGAACAAGATATATTAGGTTTCCATTCTGTATTGTTTGGAAATATTGATAATGCACATGTTTTAAATAAAGATTTATCCCATTTTAGTGTCTCTGCCAAAGATAGGATCAATTCAAACACAATTAGACACTATGTGCCTACAAAAATTGATGGAAATGTTATTTTGATTGACATAGATCAAGTCAATATATTAGATTCTGAGGAAAATTTCCCTGATGAAGATAAAGTATCCCAAGAAATTGAAGATCTAAATAAAAGACTTCACCATCTAATCTCCCTAAGAGCCCAAAAGGAAGCAAATAAGGAGAAGGAAGTCAAAGCTAAATTAATGGAGAGAGATAGGCTTCTTAGACAAATAGCTGATCTTGAAGTGCTAGCTAAGGAAAAAGAAAAGAGTGATCAGGAAGGCCCTGTGATCAAAGAAATTCTGATCCCCAAAACCAAGAAAGACAGAGGAGATTTCTCATATGTTGTCAGCACATGAGAGAGAAATGGAAAGAATGAGGAAAGAAAAGGAGGATCTCCAAATGGAACTAGAGAAAGCTAAATTGGAAGCGGCAAATCGGCAAGTAAAAAGAAAAATTAGTTACTTAAAGGCTCCCCCTATCACGTTTCCATCAGAAGACCTTAGTAAGCATGATCCTCAACAAATTTCCCTTGCCCCAATTAAAATTCAACATACGGTGCCTGCTAATATAGCATCAGTGAGTCAAATCCCTGTGAATAGATAGTACACCCAAATATCTCAGTCTCCAATTCCAAAAGTTAGAATGACCATGGGAAACAATAATGCTATTACCCCTTTTCAAAGGAGACCAATCAATTTAGAACAATATAGACAATTGTTCTTTGATGGGATCCCAGGATATCCCAATCATGTTCCTACTGAGTTAAGAGACACACTCCATAAATTTGTTGGGAACAATGCAATTAGTGCTAAGGAACATCTAACATCTTTTGGGGACCTAATAAATGATTATGAGATAGTGGATGAAGATGTTATCATGAAACTGATTGTCCAGTCCCTAGTTAACGATGCAAGAGATTGGTATAGAGGTCTTCTAGTTAATAGCATAGGGTCATGGGATGACTTTAAAAATTGTTTTCAAGAGCAGTATGGTGATAAGACTAATGTGAGCTTCATGCTCAATGAATTCAATAACATTAGAAAGTCTGATAATGAAATGGTCACTGACTTCAATGCTAGATTCCAAAAGGCCATGCACAGATTGTATCAGGTGATGAGATTAGATGATAACATGTGTTTAAATACCTATTACAGTGCATTTGACTCAAAGATGGCTTATATCTTGAGGGATAAAAATCCACATAACTTGAGAGATGCTTTTAGAATTGTCATTAATGTAGAAAGTAATAGAAAAGAATCCGGGAAGTTGGGAAGAATAACAGATGGTAGATTATGGCAAGAATCAAAACAACAACCTAATAAAGTTGCTAAGGAGGAAGACAAGATAGAGAAATTGGTCATTGCTATGAAGGATCTAACTGCCAAGGTAAACAAAAATGACAAACCTCATTATAACTAGCAATATAGACCCCCTAGATTGCATGACATACCATATAATACCAATTGGAAAGATGGCAAACCCCAAAATGAGAAGCCCAAAATTGCCCAAAATCAGGACACTCCAGATCCCTTGAAAGGGAAAACTATCCATAATATAGAAAATACTCCCTGGTGTATTGCTTGTGATGGACCACATTCTCCTCATCAGTGTGCAGTGGCTTAGGCTCTTGAAGAATCTATGAGACAAGAAGTTGAGCCTGACATCAATATGTTTGAAACTATCATAGAAAGTGATGAGGAGTTTATACAAAGTGAATACAGTGATGTGCTAGATAATGAAAGGTTTGTTCAAGGACAACTAACCTTAGATTGGCATCCTACATTGAATGTGGTAACAATTGAGGATGAAGAACTTCATCTTAGAATGCCTAGTGAGGAGGAAGTTAAGAATCTCACTAAAGCTACCATTGCCAAAGCAAAACACAACTATAATTTGAGGAGCACTAAGAAGGACACTGAACAGGGTGAACCTGGTTCCATGTTCATTAAAGAGGTCACTCAAAAGGGGGCAACAAGTAGTGCTACTACTGTTCCTAAGATTGGTCAAGAAAAGAAGGAACATGTCAAAGATATACCCAAGAGTACAGATACTGGTGATATACAAGGAGATGCTACAGTAAAAAGGACAAGTCAGCTCAAGACAGAAAGAGTTAGAGCTAATACTGAAATAAGCAATAGTTCTACATTTGACATGGCTCAAGCTCTTACACAAATGAAGGTCACTGTCCCATTAGTAGAATTACTAAAAATTAAAGAACATAGGGATGCAACTTTGTCTTTATTTTCTAGTATACCTAACAGTGACACAGTCCTACCCACCGGTTCAGCTAAAGATGGAAAGGATCAAGTTTTCCAAACCCCAGAGGTTTATGTTGGAACCACTATCACTCAAGAGCCTTCCCAGGTAGATCCTTTCTATGTTACTTTGTTAGTAAACAACCGGTTGATAAAAAACTGCATGATAGATTCAGGAGTTGCTGCTAATGTAATACCCTATGGTGTTATGAAAGAATTAGGACTGTTAGTATCCACTCTGTATGGAAAATGCTATGCTATGGATAACAAGGATGTGCCTATGATAGGTACAATGAAAGATGTTGAGGTAAAAATAGCAGCATTCCCTGAGGCAACTTATAAAATAAATGTTATTATTACTCATACCAAGCCCCATTATGGTATGTTACTATCTAGGCAATGGGCAGTAGCAATAGGAGGAAATGTTCAACTGGACTTATCTTATGCCACCATTCCAATCAATGGAAATCAGGCCAAATTGTACAAAGAGCCACGTGCTCCTAGGGTAATTGAAAATGTAGATCCTAATATGCTCAATTGTATGATTGATGTAGATCTTGATAACTTCAGACTTCAACCAATTTTACCCCAATTAAAGAACATTGACCCCATTGTGGTCGAATTAGAAGCACAACAGTATGGATTATGGCAGATGTATTTTGATGGAGCTTGCTCCAAAGAAGGATTTAGAGCATGGGTTCTTTTTGTATCCCCATCAGGTATAACTTTTAAGTATTCATTCTTATTGGCCTTCCAGTGCACAAATAATAGTGCAGAGTATGAAGCTCTATTGTTGGGGCTTGAGGTTGCAAAGAAGCATGGAATCCAGTTGTTGACAGTGTTAGGGGATTCAGAATTGGTTGTATCTTAGGTAAGATCCAAATATGCATGCAAGAATGATATATTAAAGAGATATAAACATGTAGTTTGGGATGTTATTGAGCATTTTAGTGCATTTTCTATTAATTGGATAGAGTGATCAAAGAATATTATGGCAGATTTCCTAGCTAATGTTGCCTTGAAAAATGATGATGCAACACTAACCGGTATTTCCACTGTGGAAATAAAATCTAGGCCTGCTATTCCTGATAATGTGTACAATTGGCAAGTTTTTGCTTATGATGAAGACATTCTTAGGTTCATCCAATGTGTTGATGATTATGATGGACAAAAGATTGATTGCAATGCACTAGTGGAGGTGGTTGACAATAGGGAAATAGTGTTTGGAAATGATTTGGTCCAGTTGGAAACTAATGAAATACCTAAAGGGATGGTAGAGCTAGAAAGCATGTTCAGTTACAATGACAGTCACTTACATCAGCAGTCTACCACCAAGTTGGAAGAACTAGAGGAGGTAAATCTGGGGACTGAATTATCCCCTAAGTTAGTATACATTGGGAAGAAACTACCCCCTCATGTTAGGACTAACCTTATTAATTTATTGAGGAGATATAAACATGTTTTTGCTTGGTCTTATGAAGACATAAAGGGGTATAGACAAGATCTTTTTCAGCATGAAGTTCCTTTACTTCCAGATGCTAAGCCTTTTAGATAGAAACATAGACCCATCAATCCCCTGTTAGAAACTAAGATGCAACAAGAGTTAACTAAATTAAAAGAAGGGGGGATTATCAAACCTATAAGACATTCTTCATGGGTCTCCAATCTAATCCCAGTAAGAAAGAAAAATGGGGACATTAGATTGTGTGTAGATTTTAGAAATTTGAATGTCGCTTCTTTGAAAGATAACTACTCTTCCCCAAATATGGAAGCCATGCTGCAGAGAGTGACAGGTTGTGATCTTTTATCCATGATGGATGTTTTTTCAAGATACAATCAAGTGTTAGTGAAGGAGTCTGAATTGTTTAAAAATGCCTTCACCACTCCATGGGGAACATATGTCTATGTGAGAATGCCATTCAGATTGAAAAATGTTGGAGCTACATTTCAGAGAGCTACGGATGTAGCCTTGAAAGAATTCATTAATATCATCATGGTGGTTTATCAAGATGATCTAACCTATTTCTCTAAGAAGGTTGATGATCATTGTGGACATTTGGAAAAGGTGTTCAATAAGGCCTTGGAATTCGGTGTGTCACTAAATCCTAAGAAATGTCATTTTGGAGTCACTGAAGGAAAACTATTGGGACACATTGTTTCCAAGGAAGGGGTAAGGATAGACCCTGAAAGAATTGAAGCAATAAACAAGGTGTCTGAACCAAAGAATGTAAAAGGTATTCAATCCTTTCTAGGCAAAGTAAATTTTGTTAGGAGATTCATTGCAAACTTTGCAGAAATAGTGAAGCCCATTGTCAAGTTGCTCAAGAAGGATACCAAATTTTGTTGGGATCAAGAAGCCTCAAAGGCTTTTGCTGAAATTAAAAGGGCCATTTAGGAAGCACCAGTGTTAAAATCTCCTGATTACAGTAAGCCCTTTTCTCTATTTTCTTTTGCTTCATATCATACAATAGCTGCAATATTGTTACAAAAGGACAATGAGGGATATGAACATCCCATAGCTTTCTATAGCAAGTCTTTGCACATAGCAGAATTAAAATATGAAACCACGGAAAAACAAGCTTATGCTTTAGTCAAAGCTGTCAAGGCTTTTAGGCCATATCTGGTAAATACAAATATCATTGCCTATGTCCCACATGCAGCAGTTAAGGATATTTTGTCCTAGTCTGAGGTTATAGGGAAAAGATGCAGATGGATTAATAGAATTCTGACTTGAAGATAAAGATCACCAAATTGGTGAGAGGTTTAGGTTTGGCTAAGCTCATGACTAAGTCTAATCTTATGAATGTAGAAATACATAATGTTGAAGTCAGAGATACTTCAGTCACTAGCATTGAAAGGCAACCTTGGTACTCGGAGATAGTCCAATTCCTAAGAGATGCTGCATTCTCAAAAGGAATCACACATAATTAGAAAAGAACTCTGAAACTCAAGTCCCAAAAATATGTGCTCATTCAAGGTGATCTGTTCTAGAGAAAAAGAGATGGAGAATTACTAATGTGTTTGGATGAATTCCAAGCTAAATGAGTATTGATTGAAATGCACGATGGAGTATGTGGGGGTCATTATTCTACTAAGACAACTGCTCGTAAGATAATCCAGGCTGGATACTTTTGGCCTACCTTATTCAAAGATGCTCATGCATATGTCCGAAAATGTGACCCATGTCAGAAGTTTTCATCCTAGCTAAAGTATGAAGGAGCCTTACCCCTAAATCCAGTCACAGTGGAAGCCCCTTTTGTCCAGTGGGGCATTGATTTTATTGGAGAGATTGTTGAGAGGTCAAGAAGAGGTCACAAATGGATAGAAGCTATTCCTACAAGAAGAGCTACAAGTAAGGTTGTCATTGATTTCCTGATGGATAATGTAATAACTAGGTTTGGAATACCTGCTAAATTGGTAATGGACAATGCCATGAGTTTTAGGTTGGAAGAGTAGGTAGGATTTTGTACCAGTCATGGAATACTCATGTCTTACTCTTCACCTTATCACCCTCAAGGGAATGGACAAGCAGAATCCAGCAATAAAAGCCTTTTGAATATCATCAAGAAAATCCTGGAAGAAAATAAGAGATCTTGGGATCAAAAATTGAAGTTAGCTTTGTGGGTAGATAGAATAACAGTCAAGAAGGCCATTGGAATGTCACCTTTTGAACTAGTTTATGGTACTCAAGTCAAATTGCTAGTGAATAATCTTCTTCCAGTTTACAAGTTCTTGCAAGATGAGGACATGGAGCTATCTGAACCTATGGAAAATAGAATGATCCAAATTGTGGAGGTGGAAGAGCTTAGAGCTTTAGCTCATAAAAGAAATCAGAAGATCCAACTGCAGTCCAAATACCTTTTTGATAAAAGGACATCATTAAGGAAGTTTCAAATTGATGACATTGTTCTTCAATGGAATGCAAAAGGATAGGACAAGGGAAAGCATAAAAAATTTGAATCATTATGGATTGGCCCTTTTGTGGTCTATGACTTAAATGGTAAGGATTCATATTTTGTGAAGAATATGAATGATGAAGTACAAGAATTTCTAGTGCATGGACAATTCCTGAAACATTATTTATCTTGATGTCCATGCACAATAGGTCCTTTGTTTGTATATATTTTGTTTCTTTCCTGTCGTTCTATTTGCGTCTGTGTTTTGGTATGTTTCTCTAGAGTTTTTGAGTTTTCTTTTGTTGACCTTATGATCAACCATCCCCAGTCAGAGCCGCTGTTATCACTATTTAAAAAATTGGTTTTCCTTTCCCATAATTGGCTAAGTTTTTGAAATTTTGAATTAGACACACTATCAATTGCTTCATCTCTATGTTAGGTCCTAGGGGTTTAGGGTTTTAATTTTAAATCGTTCAATATTTTATCAAAAAAACCCTCTGGTTTCTTTTCCTTTGTTACTTTATCCACTTAAGTAATGGGTCTTGGGGTCGTGAGAGGTGTCCCCTCCTTGTCATTTGCCTAGGTGGTTGTCGAATTAATTGAAAAATTTATGCCTTATGTCTTTTCTTCGTAATGTTGTCGGGCCCAGTAAGTTGTGTGTAGTTCTGAAGTAGATCTATGGTTTTCACTATTTTGTTAGGCGAAGTTGTGCGTGGTTTAAGACTCATGAAATGGAGAAAGGGAGAAGTGTTCTAAATGGCACTTTTGGTCCAGTTTAAAGAGGCATCATCTCATCCAAAATCCAACGGCTGGTCTTATTTTGCAGCCTGAACCTACAAGTGAAATACCTTTTGCAAAATGGAGAAAGTGTCTGGTGGGGCCCTACAGCGAAGACTTTCTAAGTGACTAAAAGGTGATCAAGTCCAATCTGATCCGATGGTTCACGATGTTTAATAGGATGAAAATTCTCAACAGTTAGCTTTCTCAAAGTAGCAAAATGATATGGCACTCCAAGTAGACGGTCCAGCTGGTCGAGAGGGCGAGTAAGATGATGGCACATGGCATAGGCCACAATAGTCAGCAAGGCGGGTCTAAGGGTTAAAAGGTGGGTCCCGGAGGTGATTCATGTTGCGGGATAAGAAGTGACCTGGCAGATATAGCTGGCAAGGATGAGGTGGAATCTAGTGTTTTCTCTCAGCAAATGAAAAGTTGACATCTCAACTTTGAAAGTGACTAGATGCCAGGTGTTTGAAGTTGAGTCAGAGGGCCCACTTCTAACAGATTCAATTAAGATTGTTAAGTGTCAAGCAAGTCAAAAATAATCTAATGGCCCGCGTGAATTTGCAAAGGTAAAATGCTCATGTTTTATGCCTTGCGAAATGGCGAAAAAGTTTTTCGGCCCCAAAGATAGATAAAGCATGAGGTTAAAAGAGGATCAACTTCATTTTGATCCAAGGGCTCGTGTTGTTTCATAGTTGTGAACTAGCCGAAGGATATGGTTCACGAAATAGTGAAAAGAAGAGAAGGTATCCAGGTTCCATGCTAGATGGTGACATGTCTGTGGACACGTGGTTTCAGAAGAAGTTGAGGGCCCACCAAGGTGTAACTGGTGGTATAAGGGAGAGACACATGGCAGACATTGAAATAGGCTTGAATAGTTTTCTAAAGCTAATGGTTGAGAGCCACGTGGTAGTCAGTAACCAATGAGAAAGTGGCACAAGTAAAGCAAGCATAAAGGTCTCCCTTAAATGATGGTCATCTTCGATCTGATCCAATGCTTCGCATTGTTTCGTGGCCCAAAGTTAAAATTTTTTTAAGGTTTGCAAAATAGTGAGAGACCGTTAGCAGTCAAGGTGAAGGTGTGGTTAATGAAGAAGTTGACGATTTCGGTAAGAGTTAAAAAATGAGCAATTAGAGTTCCATCTAATGCTTGGCATGGCTTCACGAAGGAGAAGTGCTCAAAGGATAAAGCCTATGAAATGGTGAAAAGGAGGTAGGGCCCAGCGCGAAGGCAAGGCTATTAAGTCAGTGTAAAGGCCGATTAAGTTTCTTTTGATCGAAAGGTTGGTGTGATTTCGTTTAATGAAATTGCCCGAAAGTTATGCTTCGTGAAACAGTGAAAGAGTGAAAGGAAAGAATGTGCAAGAATGTTGTGACCCGTAGGAGCAAAAATTTGAATTCTCTCAGGAATTCAATTTTGATGGGACGACCAAAGCATGCGGTATCAATGTCCCAATTAAGACCCTGGGTACCATATATGATCTCCTGTCGATTGAGTGAAGGTATCATTCCAAAGAATTGTTGTAGAGGAGCAGATACATAGCTATTTTCTTAAAATATAGATCAAGTCAATTCAATTGTAGAGCGGAATCCTTCTAGCTAAAAATAGGTTTTCTTGTACTCTTGTGTGGCAATTTCTTTGTGGTGTGTTTTAATTAAGGTCTTGATTTGTCACAGAACCAGTTGGGGGTAGTATTTTAATTGCTTGAATTTTTCAAAATGGCACCTAAGAGAGAATTTTTTGGGAAAGTTAATTATCAAGAGAGGGCCATTTGTGATGATTTTCTTGAGCAGTTGATGTTGTCAACTAATCAGGCATCAAAAGTAAAAGAATTAGTGCCTAGAGCTCCTCGCTTGAAGATAGGAGAAGGGTTGTATGATAAAGGTAATTGGTTAAGAGATCCACAGGTTGGGTTGTCTGGGTTGGGGTTATTCAAAGTTGGATTCAGAATGAGAAATCCTCCAGCCCCATAGAATAGCATCTAGGAGTTAGATGTCGGGAAATTGGTAGTTCCAGGAGTATTCATGGATATGGATCTATTGACTCAAATTGCACATAACTATGATCCAGTCACAAGGAGCATTAGGGACATAAATGGGAAAGCCCTCATTAAAATCAATAATGAGGAATTCAGAAGTTCTTTTGGGCTTAATGAGTTTACCAATTTTCTGGAACCCATTAACTTCAAATCATTAGCTCAAATATGCAGTGCACAGAGGAACCACCTTATAAATGGGCCTCTTAAGGAATTTTTTGTGAAGATAGGTGGGTTGACAGTTGTAGGACCCAACACTGAAGAGCCCTTCTCATTGAATCTATTCACCCTTAGGGCTAAGGGAATGTATTGGTCACTTTGCCAGATTTTGGGAGAAGATGCTAAGGCAAATATTCCCAATCACTACTTGCTAATGATTGCTTAGATTTTGAATCCTTCTCTTGCAGTAACCTTTGATTATGCTTCTTTCATTACTGATGCTATCCATGGAGGGTTGATAGGAATAAAAAATGGGAAGGTGGATAGGCCTTTCAGATGGTATTCACTCCTCATGCATCTATTTTTGTTCAAAGGTGGTGATTACTTTGCAAGTGGACTAGACCTCATAAAAGAGAAAGAGGGAGAAAAGATGCCAATGCAACTATGGAGTACTATGTTGTCATGGGACAGAGATGATGTCAGTTTCTTAAAATTTGATAAATATTTTGCATCAAAGATTAGGACTCTCCTTTGCTCAGAAAACCCAAGAATCCCCAAGGTTCTTTTGGAATTTATTAGACCAAAAGAATTTACAGAAAGTATAAAGATTGTTCTTAATTGGGGTGATATTTACTTATACCCTGTCTTCACAGTTTTCATAATTTTTGGTTTTAGAGGCACTCCATTCTTATGGCCCTATCAAGTCCCTCTCAAAGTGGGAATTGTAGAAGTTCTCAAACAAATTGGTAGTGTGGAAGAAGCAGAGTTGATAGGCAGGGGTAAAGGGACTATTTTCCCTATGGTTACTATAGCCCATCAATTTATAATAACCAAGGGAGGTTGGAAATGTTTTAAATATTTTCTCAAACCTTATCATTAGTCAACTACAATATCCAGTTGTGTCGATCCAGAAGACTTCTTCAATGGCATGTTTAGAAAGAAAATAGTGTGCAAATGTAGACCCCATCAATTTCAGTTTCCTGAAGACCTCATTAGAAATGAGTTTGATCTAGATGAGCATTAGTTGAGGAAGGAAAAATGGGTGGCTTATAAGAAAGCCTTAGACTTTGTACATCAGTTTGATGCCAGCTATGACCCATTGTCTAGTTTTTTCCCTTTTGAGGAGAAAATAAAGTTCCTAATTGTTTGCTTTGATGATGTAATGTAGACTCTGAAAGAAAAGAGGGAAGCTATGATTAAAAGCAACCCTGAAAAGGAAAGAATGGTTCTAAGTAAGTCTACCTCCAACAGAGCAATCCCTCCAAGTGACTATACATTGCACAAGAAATCTAATTATAGTGTGTTGATACCTACCACAAGGGAGCCCTCTACCTCCAAAGGAAAGAGAAAGATATAGGATGTCATTGACATCCAAGAGAGCCCAAAGAAGCAGAGAGTAGGAAAAGAAGTACAACCTGATACACCCTTGTACTCTCCATCGCAATCCCCTATTCACATAGGAGATGAACAGGTAGCAGCTGAACAGCTGATACAGTTAGGCAGTCTAGGAGAAATAGCCTACACTTATGATGAAGTAGAAGAGGGAATGCCAAAAGAGCCCCTTGCTACTGAAATGAACATCACTACCAATGAATTTAAGGGCCAGGAGTGGGAACCTGAGATCAAGCAGGCCAGTGATGACTTCTTGGCTGACAAAATTTTTGTCACATCAGGAGCATTTATGCAGTTTGTATGGAAGCAGAATATAGATAAATACAATGCAAGATGTGAGAAAAGAAAAGGTGAGCATCCTCACAAAGATCCAGCTCTGGTGGAAGAAGAAATAAAGCAAGAAATGATGGATGAATTTAAGACCGTCTCTCCTGAGCAAGGAAGAGATATGGTGGCACAAGCTGGAGTGCTCATTCTCCCTGATTGGGACATAGCAAATGCCCTGGTACTGGAGGTAGTGAGAAAGGAAACCAAGCCCATGGAGGGAATTACTTTCAATAAAGATAATGCTACACTTGTCATGTGGTCTCTCAAGAGAGATGAGAATAAGAGAAGTAAAGATACCCCAGGGTCAAGCTACCTTGGTGGAATGATAGTAAAGAGAGTGCAGAACACAGGGGTGGTAGAAGTTGCTAGCACTATGTTAGAAACTACAAAATTTAGTGTTGCAGTAGCAGAAAGTGAAGCTAAGGAAAAAGAAGACCTCCAAGTCAAGTTGGAGATAGTTTTGAAGGCTTACAACAATGCTAAGGAAGAGGTGAGAGGTAAGGATAGCATCATTGCTAAGTTGCAAAGCCAGTTGATAGGGCAGTACCATCAAGGTGAGTCTTCAAGATTGATGATTTCCTCTTCTCCTGCAAGACCTACACCTAGCAGCCCCATCATTGAGTTGCCACCATCTCCAACACCTTCTAGCTCCCAAATGGTTGAGATTACTCCTCAAGAGTTAGAGAATTTAAAATAGGCTCAGGCCTTGTATGCAAAGAAGTATGAGGAAAGAGTAAGGGCTACCATTTCAAGTTTTGCAGATATAATGAGTGCCTCATTGTTATATAATAACATAAACAAGATTTTGGATATGTGGAATGAGCTTAATGGAGATAAGGTCATTTTGACACCTATTTTTGACAAGTGGAAACCTAGAGAGCAGGACTTGGAGCTTATTTGTGCATCTTATGATGAAGGAGGGGCTGATCCTATCATCAAATCCACTTATGACACCACCAAGGACTTAGTAAAATTGGCAGAAGGGGTGGACAATGGTGATAGGAAAATCAACTTGTATAAAAAGGAGTATGTTGATCAAGTTTTTAAATTGCTCCCAGGAGTTTTTGTCAGCCCAAATCAACTGAAGGACAAACAAGTGTGGCTTAAGGAATTAGAGGCCAAACTGTCAGCAAGAATAAAAGGAATTGTTGATTTAGATGATGCTTCCTTCTTTGTTGTGACAATTCAAGAGATAGAGAAAATCAAATCTGATTATGGTTTTCTCAATTCAGAAGTCAACAAGATTAGAAATTCCTGGAAAAGGTTGACCAAGGCTAAGGCAAAAGTAATTAATTTCACGTGGCCAACTAATGATGTGTACAATGAATGGACAAGAAAATATGCCATCTAGGATGTAGAGCAGTTAGAGGGCGCTTCTGAATAGTTAGAAGAGGTTGCAACCGGACAGCAATTAGAGGAAGCTGCAAAGGTCGAAAAGGACTTGTAACTATTTTTGTAAAAGGTTTTGTAACTTCTTCTAGAAAAGAAATGATTGTAACATATTCTCCTATGAAAGTCCGAAGCTATGTGCATCCATATTGTTATAAATGGATACCAGGACTAAAAAAAGGATTGCAAAGAATTGTAAGAAAACGCTCTAGAAATTTATCTAAGCTTTTCTAAGTTTAATGGAGAATATTCGAAAGTTTTTGTAATACTTTCTTGAAGATAATATCAATATACAGACCATCGATTTTTGAGTAAAAAATTTGCGTCGTCTTCAAATGTGTTTGCAATTGTTTACTATTTCAATCTGAATAATCCAGGGTTATGTTGTTTGAATAGGGGTTGTAAGGCAACTTTCAGAAGATGTGCTTGTTAGCTTTTCTCTTCAGGAGAGAAATTAAATATGCGGGGATCACTTCTACTAGTAAATTCTTTGTGAGATATTTGAATCTTGATGAGCATAGTTTAATTTGGTATGCATAAATTCTTATATGTGTTAGGCATATATAGGGATCAACAAAAGCCGAGCCAATGGGATGTGTAAATATATTTTGTTTGGGGAGTATTGTTTGAATTTAGATGATTCTGTGACCTTGGATAAGGCACTGGTATAGATCGAGGGTGTTTATTACATGTTTTGTAGGTCAAAATACTGAATATGAGTATAATTTTCATTCCTTTGTTTGAATTAGTTTCAAGGTGATTAGATCCACTAGTTTTTTGGACTGGTTTGCTGTGGATTTATCTTTTGAAAGTGTGAATTTAGTTCACCAAGGTATACCCACCTGGACTCTGAGTAGGTCCGAAGTGTAGAAGGTTAAATCAAACCTTGTCATATGTTGTCCTAAGAGTTTTCTTCCCTTTAATATCTCTTCTGCACAGAGTTTAATCATTTTATTTTAAGGATGTTGAAGTGAATCAAATTTTGAAGACAACAGGTCATGTACTAATTATTCATGTAATTGATTAAATAATTCTCTAATTATTTAATTAATTTAATTAATATTATTCTTCTAATTTCATATTTCCCCTTCATCTTACTAATTAATTCTATTTCTTATTCTTTCATCATTTTATCATTTAACCATTTTCCAATGTTAATTAAATATTTATTATTTAATTAATTCTTATTAATTCCCTAATTTAAATAATCTTTATTATTTAAATAAATTTTATTCTCAATTTCTATCTCTAATCATCTAATCATTAACCTTTTTCTAAATATTAATTAAATATTTATTATTTAATTAATTATGATTTAATCCTTTAATTTAATAATTTGTATTATTTAATTAAAGTCCATTTCTAAATAATTAAATAGTTTCTTTAAATTATTTAATTAGCTAATTAATTCTTCTAATTTCATTTAATTTCATTCTTCTTCTAATTCTTCTAATTTCATTAATTTCTAATTTCTTCTAATTTCAAACACATGTGCATGATTTTAAAAACCAAATTGAAAATCAAAGTCATGTTCTAAATATATTTAAATACTAAATTGAATAAATTCAATTATTTGAAGTAAAATCTCATGCAAAGATTAAATTGAAAATATAAGTTAAAGTTCAAGCACATGCTAAATTAATTAATTCAATCAATTTATTAATTAAATCATTATATCTCCAATCTCTATTTTCATCTTTTAGTTAGCTTTTTCTAAATAAAGCTTTCTTTGTCATCCTCTTTATTTTCTCCAATAATTCTTTTTCTCAATCAATTAACTCTAATCTATTCAATCTATTCTATTTCACCTTTAAATCAATAGTTCAACTATCAATTTTCATGTGAGCTCACCTGGGTTCCACCTCTTGATCAATCTACTCCACCTTTCAATCAATCCTCTCCAAAAAATTATAAATTGATCATTCAATCTCCATTTTTCGACAATCACAAACTTTGAATCTTTGTATCAATTGCAGGTCGCCAGCACAATATCTAAGAGCCATCATACCACAGAGAAGAGAAGAACAATGGAAGCCATGATGCACAATAGGGAGTTTCATATTGTTTAATTTAATTCCATTTTGCATCTATTTCATTGGTTTTATGTTTGAATTGCTTAGATAGTTAAGGAATTCATGATATTCCTTATTTCCTATTTAGCAATGGTGAATTTGAGCATAGCACACAAAGAATCAAAAATATCATCCTTAAGATCTTGAGGTAATCAGTTATATTGACATAAATAGTTGATTACCTGTTGAACAATTTGTTCCTTCTGATCTTCATCAAATGAATCAAAACATTTCTTGACATTATCAAATCTATTCCTTCCCAATGATTTGTCTGTCTTCTCAAAATCAGTCATAGGCTTGTAAGATAATATATTGATAGGCTTAGTTGCTTTTGACATTCCCATGATTGGTTTGGTTGTTTTACCAGTTGCTTTCAATTTCTTGGGTTCCTCCTCAATATCAAGATCTTTAGATTCTGCTTGGAGAATCAGTTTATGACCTCTTTTCTTTGTTGTAGTCCACTTTGAAGCAGTAACTTGGGGTACCTGTTCCTTTTTTATTTGGACACTACGTGTCACTCATATACTTTTTGATACTAGAGGTGCTTGCTCAGTCTTCTTCCTCTTACCTTTACCACTACTTGTTGGACAACTACTAGATTCAACTTTTACAGTCTGCTCTTCAATGGTATCCAATCTTATCTTTTTTTGTCCACTAGAGATGCCAACAGGTTATTGGCAAAACCGATCAGTAAGTCATAATTGACTTCATAACTCATGTCTTCCATTTCTTCTTCTCTTGGCTCAATAGCTTCAATTAGACAAAAATCAGTGGTGATTGTGAAAATGATGTCCTTAGCAAAGTGTTTCACCACATCCTCAGGTAGCCTTACCCTCATACTCATTTTCTTCTAAAATTCATTGAAATATTTATTCATTGCAATGGATAAGGATTCTTCATAGCCTTAATGTTTTTCTTTATCTGGGCAGTTGCCGGTAGATCTTTAGACCATTCAAGATCACCAATTCTCAGTAGGAAATTTTGGAAATAAAAGAATAAATCAATCAATAACTGACCAAATTTAAACTTTTGACTATTATCCTTCTTGATAGACTAAAGATTTAACATTAGTTGGCTCCTTATGGCCTCACATAGGTCATAGTCTCCATTTTCAGCAATCATTCTATAGGCAGTATGCACTACTATAGATGGCAGGCTATTCATTCTACTGGAATAGAATATCTAGTAGCCTATAACCATAGTATCTAGTTTAACTGTTGGGTCCTTAATGTTATTGACAAAAAAAACATGCCCATTAGAGGTTGATGAGGTTAAAGTCTTTACTGTCTCTTTTTAAATTTGCCTCAGCTTAGGGACTTCACTAGTTGAGTAAAAACTAGTCACACCTTGAATAGCCTCCTTGGTTATAGTGTGTGTCTTTTCCAAATACATATTTTCCTTATGAACGTGACTCAAAATGATTCAGATATGTTCCTCTTCAAAATCCTCAAGAAAATAAGTTACACTATGAAAACCTTTCTCACAAACCCTAATATACTCTAGTTGAATCTTTCCATTCTTATCGCAAAGGGTTTTTAATTGAGAATAAATTGACAACGATCCTAAATCTTCAATTTTACAGTCAATGTAGCTAGACAAATCACTGTTTACAATGACTCCATCAGGAACTTGAGATAAAACATTTTAAGACACAATTCATTCAGACTTCACAACCTTCATAGGTTCTGATGTGATCATTAATCTCTCTACTTGTTTAGATGATGAAGCCATTACTGATAAACTAGATTTAAAGCGGGATTTACAAAGAAATACCTCAATTTACACGTGTTGCCTTGGTTAGCAGTTGATTATTCCAATCCACACTAGTTCAACCTTCACTAGACTTCGAGTTAGCTTTGATCACGCAAATCACAATACAATTCTGACTAAAAATCAGGTAGCAATCCTTTCTTTGCTCTACAAATGCTCAAGAATTCTTAAATGCATTTAGGGTAAAAATAACAAAGTAAAACTCACTTTTATCCTTTTTACCTATTGCATTAAATTCTTGACCACTAGGGTTATAAACCCTAATACACAACTTAACGATGCATACAATATTGACAAATGTAAAACCGGTTGATAAACTTTTGAAAATCTAATTGTCAAAAGATATCAAGATTTTATGCATAATCAACTCAAAATTTAAACTCTCTTACAACTATTCTTTCAAGGGGTCTGGAAGTAGATTTATCATTATGCTCCCTTAGCCCTATTAAAAAAGCTCAATTCACTAGTGTAGGATTCTCCACACTAGGTGAAGGATTAGGTTCTTCTGAAGGTGTATGATCACTCTTCTTTTTCCATATTTGGTTAATCTCTTCTCTGGTTTCCTCAATATTTATCTTCTCCTTACCTTTCTGATCATCAGAATGATTAACTGGTTTGTTATTTATGGATCTACAAAATTTTGTCATGTGTCTCGGTTTATGACAATGATAGCAGGCCATTCCAAATGATCTCCAAGGTCCTACATTGCCTCTTCCAGTTCTCCTTCTACAATTCATAGCCACATGACCAAAACTGTAACAAATGGTGCAAATGACATTAGTTACCTTTTTCCATCTCAAATGGACTAAACTGGTTGACATAAGGTCTCTGCTATTTCATGTTACCTCGGTTATCATAGGTTCTCATCTAGTTTCCATTAGGTCTTGGATTCATGTGAGGTACTAAATTATTTGCTTCATATCTGCATTCAACTAATATATGTCCATACATTTTACATGTGAAGCAATGACCTTGAAATCTCTTAGACACATACCTAGGATTTGCATTATAGCTTGTATTTCCATTGGGTTTGTTTCTACACACATTTGTAGTATGACCAGGTTTAAGACAAACAAAGCAAACAGGTTTGAAAACCTTCTTACTAATAGGCTTATTAGCCTTCAGAGAAGTTTTATCCTTATGAATGTTGCTCTTTGTACCAAAAGATTCTCCTTTCTCAAATGTTTTAAAACCAAGCCCAAAAGTATCACCTTTCATCCTTTTTGATTGAATCTTCTCATCCAACAAGGTGGAACTTTTGTTGAATTTTTCCAGTTTCCCTTTGCCTTCAATGAGTTTTCTAGTAAGATCTTCATCGTGTTTTGCAAGGGTTTCTCTTAGAGATGATGTCATTTCAAGATCTAGCTGCAAGGCATCTTTTTCTTCTTTCTCTACATGCCAATGCTCATGCAAAGTATCATTCTCTCATTTGATCTTCGCTATCTCATGATCTCTTTCTTTGACAAGATCTACAGCTGTCCTCCTAGCATCCAGTTCTTGACTCATACGAATAGTTAAGCTTTCTATCTCTCTCCTCAGATTTATCTTTTCACCAATCAGTTTTTCAATTTCTTTAGCTAAAGCATCAATGTTGGCTTTGTCTAAAGAACTATTGTCAAATATTTCCAATAGCTATTCAGTTAGCTCTCTCTTTTTGACTTGAGAAGATTTGAATCTGACCCTTAGTGTTTCAAGCTCATCCTTAGTAGCTTCAAGTACTCTAGCCATCTTAAAGTACCTCATATCCCCCATGGTGGCTTTAGGGTTCCCCTCCAAGTGATTAGGATTTAAAGAAGTTAGGCTCCGATACCAATTGATAGACTTATAAAGCACTAAGAGGGGGGGGTGAATCAATGACACCAAAAACAATACTACTTTAAATACTGACCAGTAGACATAATTAGCAAGTTTGTTAAACACTATGCATGCTATCCAAAATGATATTAAAGCATCCACAATAAGTAAAACATCCACCATAACACAAGTGTTTATACGTGGAAAACCCAAATGGGAAAAACCACGGTGAGATGGGACTCACAAGTTAACTAACTACATTTATAGGTAACTGACTGATTAAGGTCTACAAAAGTTCTCTGCTAGGAGTGGATCCTATTAAAGATCCCAAAGCTCTGTTAAAAGATATACCTTGTTATTAAAGGTAGTACCCTGTTAGGAGTAACCTCAGTAGAGGATTTCAAAATCCAAACTAATGGATCACCTAGTTAGAGGATTTGTACAATGAAGCTTGTTATAGCTTACCTGGTTAGGGGATTTGACTATTGTAATGAATAGAAAACAACAAGTGATGTGATCTAGAAGTAGCACAACTTGCTTGAATAGATCCTTTTCTACGCATTCAAAACTTCATTACCAACATACTCTGCAATACTCTCAACACCTTAACACTTCTATCTTCACATCAAATTAACATATCATAACATGTCTCCTTTCCTCATCATATGTCATTATATAGACATTTTGATTTCATGTTGGCCTTAGAAATTATTTTAAAATTTCCTAGGTGCAGTGAATCTAGACAATCAAACATAACTCATCACAAATTACTGCCAAAAATTGTCAATTAGGGTAACTCATCACACAATCAATGAATACTAGTTGGAACATCAACACCGGTTGGAGTTAACCATATCAACATGTAAACCGATTGTCTTTCATTTCTCCTTTGATAATCTCCACTGGATCTCCAAGTTGGTGTCGAGTCATTCCTGTATTTCATATATACATATACATATACCATTTATCTCCATGTACTGGTTTGATACTCTCTAATCAAAACTTCTAATACCGGTAGCAATATAATACAAATAAATTTTGAAGTAACACCAGTAGATAATGTGATCATATGTGTGTGTACATGTTCCATCAATAACAGCATATGAAGTCATTCATTACAATCATCATCAAGCCAAATAAGGTATATTAATATGTGATACCAATTATATATTCAACCCAAAATCAATTCTCAAAATGTCAATAGGAATAACATCCAAGATAGCTACAATAACAAATGATTTTCCAATAGACTACAATGCATCCAGTGAAAATCATCACATCTTCAATCATATAGGAGGAATTTTAATAAATATGGTGCATTAATATTTGAACTAGATCGTCCAAGGGGTTGAGCTTAATTGGTTAAAACATTGGGTTCTCACTGTGGAGACCCAAGTTCAATTCCCAATAGGGACATCTAAAATGAATTCTAAGCTGCGAGTCTTGGCCTTCCATAAAAATGGGGAAGGTCTAGGGTTAATCTAATCAAACATAATAATACTAATAATTCAAAATATACGGCTTCGACCTATTACCTACCAAAAAAAATATATTTTAACTAGATCAACTAGGGGATAAAATTGGCCTATCTCCATATACTTATTAGTGATAAGTCAACATACACAACATTCCAAAACATAACTACGATGATCTACAAAATGGATCCAAAACAAAAAAACCAATTGAAGACCTTAAAAAATACACATACTTCTAGAATAGATTCAATCTTAGGCACTACAATCAATTCTAAACTAAATTAACAAACCCAAATCCACTCTTAATTAAATCTTACAAACCAAATATTAAACAAATTTTATATGTCCACTTTAAATCTTACAACCCAAATTTTATACCAACTTAAATCATACACCCACTTCACACATAAAGTAAACTTGGACTCAACTCAAATCTAATGAATTTTAGTCCTTAGACCAGATTAGAAGTGCTCAAATTTTGTGGGGTAAATGGAAATATGACACCCACTTACACAAGTTAATTATTTCTTTATATTATAAAATAGTTACAATATACAATGGAGGACCCTAGGGGACTTATGAGGATAATCTCAACTCTTGATTTATGTATACTATTCCATACTATAAATTATTATCATTCTTTCTTTGATTTGTTCCCTCCAATATATTTGTTAACATATATCTTTATCAAGAGTGCATTGTTGGATTCGATTGTGTATAATTTTTTTGCATCAATGTTTCGGATCACACTATGTGATCCATCATCAGGATGAAGAGAGTCAAAAAAAATATATCTTACTATCGGTGTAACCATTGCACCTTATTTTGGTTCAAGTGCTAGTTTTAATAGTGTGAATAAAAAACTCTACAAAATAGTTATTTGATTTAAGTAACTATATTTTGATAATTAAAAATTGATCTCTTTTTTTTTAAAACCAGACATTTAGTTTTTAGTATATTAGAGAAATTTAAAAAGAATCTAAAAAATCGAGGGGAAGTGTACCTGTAACACTTATGTATGCAAGGGTCAAAAAGTGGTAATTTCAAAGTGTCACATGATACCTAGTTAAAGATGACCCAATAATAGTGCACTACAACCACCTCAAAAATGAGGGATACATATGCACAAATTACCTATTAATCAAGTACACATGATGGGTACCAAAAAATTTGCACAACTCCTCCAATTAAAATCCAAAAGTTCTAACTACTAGAAATAAAATAAGTGACTATGTATGTAAAACTTATTAATAAAATTGGTTGTCTTCCCTTATCATTCTTAAAGGAAACACAAACTCATAAAATCGTGAGGAAAGAAAATCACATTTTCCATATCTTTGTTTAATTGGTTTGCTTCATGTGGGAAACATGAGAGGGATTAACGTATTATAAATTAAATCTCTCAAACCCCTCTTTTTTTGTGCACATCGGTCATATATTTCTATTATGTTTTGTTCTGCTCTAGGTATCATAGAATGACTTAAACCACACACACTAAGCTTACACTTCTAAGCTTAAAAGTGTTAAACACTTAGAGTTGACTAACATTTTCTAGGCTTAATTAATATGTTTCTTAATGTGTGTGGTCACACTATGAATAAACTTCTAGGATAAAAAGTGTTAAACAATTAGAGTTGACTAACATTATTTAGAAAAGTAATATATTGCTTAGGGGTATGTGCACCAAGTTGTGGTGCCAAAAGGGGGTCTTAAGATGCCACTTTTTTTTTGAAATCAGCAAAGTCTGAACTTCAACAACAAATTGAAGATAGGTACACTCCAAATTTGAATATGCAACAAGAACAAGAGTTAGAGTACTTTGAGTCTACTTTCTAAACTACTAATTTGTTTTGAAAATGGTGGAGATTAAGGGCTTCAAAAAGGGGGGGCACAAAAAGTGGCCCTTTTTTTTATGCAAAAAACATAACATAGCATTTATTGTGGCCCCCCTAAAATGTTAACTTTTTTTTTGAATTTTTACAATCACCTCAATGAGAAACTAGCTAACACCTTGTAGTTTATGCCATATTTTTTAGCTAATTTTTTAATGAGTATATGATTTTTTACTAATTTTCAAAGTGGACACATCCTGAAAAATAGAAACTTGAGCGTGCTCCCCCCTAAAATCATTGATAAATATTCAAAACTCAATTTATTTATTTTTAAATTGTGTAGAATGGAGTCTAGTTTCTAAAAATATAAGTTTCTTAAAAATCCAATGAATGTGTAAAATTTTTTAATCTTCTGATAAAAATATGTGAAATTTTTTAATCTTCTGATAAACACACATCTCACTCCTGAAATGTTCGTCCAACCCTTTGGGTTGGATGCCCAAGTACAATCCAATCCAAAGGGTTGTGGTTTCCAATCCAAACCATTTGGTGAGTGCCAAATACAAAATTTTGAATTTTCGCATTTGGCACGCACCAAATTTGCCACCCGCCAAATGTAAAAAGTCAATTTTTTTGCATTTGGCAAATGCCAAATTTGTGCGTGCCAAATGTTTTTCATTATTCAATGTGAATATTTTGTGAGTGTTCTTCTTTATAGGATCAACTTATAATGTAGATTCTAGTTTTAAGAGGATTATATTAAATTTCAGACAATCAAATTTTAGTAATCAACATGCTCCTATTAGCATTCTTCAGCTATGTATCTCACTCTCTTTATCATCCCCAAACTCTAGACCTATCTCTATCCCTCTCTTGTCTCTCTCACTTCTCTCTCCCCTCTCTAGGTAAACCCAACTTATCTACCTTTCATTCCTTCCTTAACCCCATATCTATCCTTGAATCTGTCCCTCTCTCTTCTTCTCTCTCATTCTCTTATTATTTCACTCCCCTCCCTCTCCATTCTCTTGGTCACTACCTATCCCTTCTATCTTATCTCTCCTCATATCTAGGTCTCTTCCTCCCCCCCTATTCACCTCACTACCTCTCCCTCCCTATATTATCACCCACCTCTCTCTCCCCCTCTAGGTATCTCACCTAATTAACTGTCCACCCTCTAGTTCTCTCCCCCCATATCCATATTTCTCTCCCTCTCCCTTACCCCTATATATTTATGAACTCTCCCTCTATTATCTCTCTCCAAACCTATATATCTCCTCATTCCTTAGGTCTCTAAATTCTTCCATGTCTACCTCTCAATCCATCCCCTCTTAGTCATCTCTTTTCTCTTCTATCTATTCCCTCTCTCCATTGTCTAGGTTGTCACCTCTCCCTCCTACTCTCTCTACCTCCCTCTCTCAAATTTCTAGGTTTCTCCCTCATTTCCTATCCACCTCTATACTTATCCATTAATGTCTCATTAGGTGCCTATCTTTATGCCCCTCTATCTATCTTTCCTTTATCTCTCCTATCTAGGTATTTAACCTCTCTCTCATACTCAACATATCGCATATCTCTATTTATCCCCTCTCTAGTTCTCTCCCTTCCTCTCCACCTCTCTCTCTCCATCACCCCTTACCCATATCCCTTTATGAACTCTCTCCTTCTCTTATTTCTTTCATCACCTCTTTATCTACCAAAAAATATAGACCTATTACTCCCCCTTTCTTCTCTCTATTTCATCTCTCTCCCCTCTCTAGGTCTCTCCTATACTCTCTCCCTCTCTCTCTCTCACCTTCCCTCCTCATATCCATATCTATCTTTCCCTCCCTCCATCTCTCTTCTCTTCTTATTGTTTCTCTCCACTCTCTCTATATTCTCTTAATGAATACCTCTCCCTCCTAAACACTCTTTCCATACCTATTTTTCTCCTTCCCTCCATATTTACATATCTACATCTCCCTCTTTGTCTCTTAATCCCCCTGTATCTCCTTCACCTCTATCTTTCCACCCTAGGTCTCTCAGCTCTCTCTTCCTAGGCTCTAGATCTCTCACCTCTACATCTCTCTCCTCTCTAATTCTTTCCTTTCCACCTCCTTACCCCTCTTTCTCTCTTTGTGAACTTACCTCTCTTATTTTATTCTCTCTCTCCCTCACCTATCTACTCTTCCCTCTCTAGGTCTCTCAACCACTCTCTACCAACCTCTCCCTTTCTTTGTAGACCTCTCTTTCTCTTTATTCTTCCCTCTCCCCTCTTTTTTCTCCCTCCCATGTATAAGATTTAGATAATAGGTTGCATGATATAAGGTTTATGGTATGGGGTACAAGATTGATGGAACATTGTTTAGGGTAGATAGGGTTGCAGGTAGTGGTCGTATTGATACTTGGGACACCATATGACCCCTTAAGATGCCATATGACCCCTTATGATACCATATGACCCCTTAGGACACAATATGACCCCTAACAATACCATATGAACCCTAACAACACCATATCATGTCCTAAGGGATCATATGGTGTCCTAAGGGGAAATATGATCTTCTAAGACCCCTTAGGACACCATAGAAAACCATATGAGCCCTAAGGGTTCATATGGTGTTGTTAAGGGTCATATGGTGTCCTAAGGGGAAATATGGTCTTCTATGACCCCTTAGGACACCATATGACCCCTAATGAAACCACATGGTGTCCTAAGGGGTCATATGGTGTTTTATGACCCCTAAGAACACTATATGACCCCTAAGAACACCATATGGTGTCCAAAGGGGTCATACAGTTTCCTAAGGGGTCATCTGATGTCCTAAGGGGTCATATGGTGTTTTATGACCCCTTAGGACACCATATGACCACACATGACACCATATGACCCCTAATAACACCATATGATGCCCTAAGGGGTAATATGGTGTCATTAGATGTTATATGGTTTCCTATGGGTTCATATGGTGTTCTATAACCCCTTAGGACACCATATGACCTCTAATGACACCAAATGGTGTCCTAAGGGGTCAGATGGTGTCCTAAGGGGTCATATGATTTTCTAAGGGGTCATA
Organism: Cryptomeria japonica; assembly: GCF_030272615.1. Lineage (NCBI taxonomy): Eukaryota > Viridiplantae > Streptophyta > Pinopsida > Cupressales > Cupressaceae > Cryptomeria > Cryptomeria japonica. The sequence continues at coordinate 58,525,508 of NC_081408.1, forward strand.
TAGTGTCCTAAGGGGTTATTTTATGTTCTATGACCCCTTAGGACACCATATGACCCCATACAACACCATATAACCCTTAACGACATCATATGGTGTCCCAAGGGGTCATATGGTGCTCCATGATCCCTTAGGACATTATATGACCCCTAATGATAACATATGGTGTCCTAAGAGATCATATGGTGTTCTATGACCCCTTGGGACACCATATGACCCCTAAGGACACCATATGACCCATAAAAACACCATATTGTGTCTTAAGGGGTCATACGGTGTTCTATGTCCCCTTAGGACACCATATGATCCTATATGACCCCTCAAGACACCATTTGGTGTCCTAAGGGGTCATAGAATACCATATGAGTCCTTAGGACACCATATGACACCTAATGACATCAGATGACCCCTTAGAACACCATATGGTGTCATTAGGGGTCATATGGTGTCCTAAGGGGTCATAGAACACCATATGACCCCTTAGGACACCATATAGTGTCCTTAGGGGTCATATGGTGTCCCAAGGGGTTAGATGATGTCCTAAGGGGTCACATAATAGCATATAACCCCTTAGGACATTGTATGATCCCTTAGGACACCATATGACCCCTAACGACACCATATGGTGTCGTTAGGGGTCATATGGTGTCCTAATGGGTCATATAATACCATATGACCCCTAACAACACCATATGACATGTCCTAAGGGGTCATATGGTGTCTTAAAGGGTCATAGAACACCATATGACCTCTAAGGACACCATATGACCCCTAAGGACACCATATGAGCCCTTAGGACACCATATGGTGTCATTAGGGATCATATAGTGTCCTAATATTTTGTGCATGAAAGTTTTGACCATCTTAATCTTATCCAATTTTTTAAAAAAGTAGTAGTTTAGAAACTAGATTCAAAGTACTACAATTATTATTCTTTTCTCAACTCCTAGTTTTGAGTGCATGACCTTCAAATAGCTCTTTGAAGTTCAGGTTTACCTATTTTTGGGAAAAAAAAAGGTGGCCACTTATACCCCCCTTTTTGTTCACCATCTTGGTGCACTTACCTTGAAGAAAGATAACATGGTACTACATTGTGATATTCAAAGTTCTTTACACTTAGCATGAAACTCAGCTTACCATTCCAAAACAAAGCATATTGATATCCAATATCACTTTGTTCCTGAAGTGGTGGAAGGAGGACAAATCTCTTTAGCCAAGATTCACACTGATGTAAATCATATAGATATTATGATGAAACCTATTAGTAGAGAGAATTTTATTTGGTGTAGAACTTCTCTTGGTTTGTAGATTTTGTGATGATAGGTAGCATTGGTAGTGGTCTTTTAGTAGAGGAATTATTCAGAGTTTGAAATTTGACTTCAAGTGGGAGAATGTTGGAATGTGAAATCAATTAGGAATTTGCTTCCATATGTGTCATAGAAGTTGTCTTCAACTAGGACTTTGCTCCTGTATGTGTCATACATGTAGTTGTGTGAGTCATACTTACTATATTTAGTAAGTTGTCTCCAACTAGGACTCTGCAACTTGGTTGTGTTGACTTCGTAAATTATTAAGTGATTCATAGGAGAATCAAGTTGGACTCTATATGTGTCAACCTTGTAGACGATTGAGATCCACATATAGGCTTAGTCAATAATATGACTATAGTGGTGGCATTAGAAGGGTTAGACGTGGCAAATTTGAGAACTTAATTATTGCATTAAGTTTCTCAAATTTGTATATATAGAGAGTAGCTCTTCCTCCTTTGAAAATAAGGCCTAAATGACTTTGAGATTGTTGTAACTCTATAATTCTTGAGAATCAATATGAAAGACAAAATTTATCCATGGTTTTTTACTAGTATATTTTTACCAGGTTTTTCCATGTAAATTTGTGTGTTATGTGCTATTGTTCTTCTTGGCAAATTTTATGCACTTGTTATTTTTCTCACAATTTTTTTTTAAAAAGTGTCCTTGGTAAATGTTGCCTTCTAGTTGGCTATATAGACATTTATGTGCCTCACATGATACGTATCAATTTATCTATGGTCTCATGCCAGCAATTTTTAAACTATGTAGGGCTCCTTGATCGATGCTTTAGATGCAACCAACTTGGGCATAAGATTGTTGGCTGCCATGTCAAATATATGAATGGTCTTTGTGTTCTTAATCTTAAGAGATGGGTCCACAAGGTGGGTAGTCTAGATGCTGATTTCATTTGGATAAATCATGGTGTGTTCATGCAACATCATTCACTAGCTCCTCTGAATGGTGGGGCTGATAGTCAAAGCTTCAAGATTTTAGTCCCTCTCGCTAATGAGGTTGTGGTAGCCTTTTACTAGTAGGATCATTAGGATATCATAGAAGATGAGAAGCTCTGGTTGGGTCTTGCTAAAGATCATGATTATCTTCTAGATCAAGCTGAGAAATGAGCCCTCCCAGACATTTCAAATTTCTGCCATATTATCAAGGATTTTCCTTCACAGAGTCGATCTCTTAAATGGTTACTTTTATCTATTACTTAGATATTTTATAGCTACTTAAAAGGAGACACCTTACATTCATGGTAATCTTTTATTAGTTTTTGCATCAGTGGAAATGTTGTAATATTTGTAATGATAATTATTATAGTGAAAGTAATAATTTATTTATTATTAATTTTTTCTTGGTAGAAATGATAGACAAATATATGAACAAATTAGATCAATTTTATGGTTTAAAATAGTTCAAATTGAAAGAGTTATTATCATATCTTTTTAGGCATTAATATATATCACACTTATCTTTAATTTCTTTTCTATTATTTAAAATGTACGATAATTTTCTGGTATAAAAATGGTAAATTATGTAATAATTTAATAGATTAAATATATGTCTACTCAATCTATAATAATATAGAGTCAAATCAAACATAATGAAAAATTATTGATACTCTATAACATACAATTTTCCTTCAAATTTTGTATCTCAAATCTAATTATTGAATTAAGAAGCAATGCCCAAAACAAAGCATTTGCAAGATTTGCAAAATATAATTCTATCTTTTGGATTGACACATTTAAATTCTATTTTTAAAAAACTTTTGATAACACATAACTAAAACAATAAAATTCTAAAATTAGATCATGATTAAAAAAAATCTAGAAAAAATAGTATAAAAGAACAATAGTTATAAACAACAATTAGAAATAATCATATAAAATAAAGTATATTATCATTATTTAACTATTCCATATGTACTATGAAACCCCATTTATTAATCACACCATTGACCATCTATTAACCATCCTTATCTTCTTTTTTGGTCCACTTCCTCTTCTATCTTTTAGGCAAAAATGACCCTCTTTTATCTTTCTTACAATCTCCCTTAGAATCAATCATTATTATAAATTTGGAACTAAAAATAAATAAAATGTAGAAATACAACACCCAAAAGTACAAGGAAAATAGTTTTATTTTCTAGATTTTTTTGTTTGATTAATTTTGATATTTATTTTTGGAAGTAAATTCGTTCAAACATAAAAAAAATTGTGGTTTAAATTGAAGGACTTTTGAATAAATGCAAATATTTTTAAAATATAAAACAAATCAATAATTTTTATCTAATCTTTTTTGTTGGGAATTTAATTTTTGTTTTTACCCATGACCATAAAATTATTCAAAATTTCAATCGATTCAATATTTTTCTTTTTCTTTGCATAACAAAATTAATATTGCATATTCCTAGTTAATCATCTATTGACCATCTCTTATGAATATAATGGTAAATTATGCATTTGATTACTTAATTACAATGTTTTCAACTAAAATTTCATATTTCTCTATTTCTTTTTCTTTTATATGTACATACTCAATGTGGTCAAAAGTACCCACCTTTAATATTTGATCTTTTTGATAGTGAATATAGTCAAACTAAGAATATGGCCATTCCTATGAAAAAAAAGAATTTCATATAGAAATTTTAGTAGCATCTATAGACAAAAGTCAATTTAGATGTACTCCTAAAATTTAGTCCAACAATTACTTATTTGTAGATTTAGTTGTGGTCCAGTAATATTAGACAACAAAATTATAGTCTATCAAACTCGGGTTAATCTTTGTATTTTATTTTATTTTCATTAAAATCGATACGCAAATATGGAACCATATTTCAAAATTAAAATTGAGATATTTAATAAGTAAATTTTTCAAGGATGCATATGTCCATGGTATGCTATCATTCATAACGTCATAATATTTTTGGAACTAAGAGCCTACGCTTGTTTAAATTTATGAAATTCCAACATTTGTGGTAAGTACTATTGGATTTTCTAATTATTGATGCTCCAATTGAATCTGAAGTCATTGATGTGCCAAAGTAAATATCCACATTTGTGTGTTCCTGTATCAATGAGGGTTGGAAGCTAATTTTTATCAAGTTTAAACTTGAGTACATAAATTAGTGAAAGTCTGTAGGCTTCTTAGGTATGTGGAACTCTGAAGATAAATCCTTTAAATTCTAAAGCCAACCTTTCAAATAAGTTAGGATTGATAATGTGTTTGTAACTAGGATGAAGAAACCTACCAATCAGTGTAGACCAATTTTTTGTATTAAAATTAACCCTAAGAAAACATATGTCAAATATTAAAATTAAAAATTGTGTATGTCATATTTTCTTCAGATTTCGTGAATGTGAGAATGTGCCAATGAGATTTGGCCATGTATTCCCATACCAAATTTGATGGCTCAACCCATATTAAATATTTTTTAAGGCCCAACTCTCGAATGTCACCCTATGTTAAGATAAAATAAGGAAACTTTTAGACCTAGGCCAATGCATGCCTCAAGTTAATGATATTAACAAACATAAGAATCCATGTATGTGGACCCAAGATAATTTATGGATGACTTTAAATAGGGATTTATTGATCTTGTAAGAATATATTTCTTTATATAGTGTGGGGAAAAACTCAACAAGTTAAATTAAGTAAACACTACATTTTTTCAACTGCATTGGGCTATCCTATATGGTATCAAAATATGGTTGAAAACTAAGGACCGAACGTTCCATTAAAGATAAAAAATTTAGTTTAATTTTGAGAATCATTAGGGATTTCTCATGTAATTACTATATTCATGCAATTATTATGAAATCTAATATTTGAAAATAGATTTTGTAGTGTATCAAAATAGACAATACTTGTTTCTCATTGTGGTTTAATTGGTTCAACTTCAACTACAAGGAAGAATAAGAGAGAAGAAGGTAGAAGAAGGATAAAAGAAGTTCATAGATGAGTTACTAAGCTAGAAGATGGATTAAAAATGTAAAGGGTGTTGGGAGTAGAGAGAACCCAACAAAATTGAAAAAGAATACCCATCAGTCGATATTAAATAAGAGATTGCGTATTTCCAAGGAAACTAATAAATTTTATAGTTGGATAGCTTAGGAATGAGAAAAAATGGAACCTAAAAGTGTGATGGGATCTAACAAATTTTAAGGAAACAATAATCTAAATAAATTGTCAAGAACAAATCCATCTCTTAAAGATCATTATTCTAGATTCTTTCCAAAAATCTATTTGCTTATCTACTTTGAATAGAAAGACACATGCTTATGATAACATTCCAAATTAGAAAGATGTATGCTTATGATAATAGGCCTTGGACCCAACTGTTGCACTTTGAACACCATATGACCTCTAAGGACACCACATCACCTCTAAGGACACCATATGACCCCTTAGGACACCATATGGTGTCATTAGTGATCATATAGTGTCCTAAGGGGTCATAGAACACCATATGACCTCTTAGGACACAATATGACCCCTAACGACACCATATTGTGTCCTAGGGGCTCATATTGTGTCCTTAGGGGTCATATGGTGTCCTAAGGGGTAATATGGTGTCCTGAGGGGTAATAGAAGACCATATGACTCCTTAGGACACTATATGACCCCTAACAACATCAGATGACCCCTTAAGATACTATATGGTGTTGTTAGGGGTCATATGGCATCCTAAGGGGTCAAAGAACACCATATGACCCCTTAGGACACCATATAGTGTTCTTAGGGGTCATATGGTGTCCTAAGGAGTCAGATGGTGTCGTAAGTGGTCATAGAATACCATGTAACCCGTTAGGACACCATATGATTCCTTAGGACACCATATGAGCCCTAAAAACACCATATGGTGTCGTTAGGGGTCATTTGGTATCCTAATGGGTCATAGAATACCATATGACCCCTCAGGACACCATATGACCCCTAACGAAACCATATGACATGTCCTAAGAGGTCATATGGTGTCTTAAGGGGTCACAAAACACCATATGACCCCTAAAGACACCATATGGCCTCTTAGGACACTATATGATCCCTCTCTCTCTCTCTCTCTCTCCTTCTCTCCTTCTCTCCCTCTCCCCCTCTCCTTTCCCAAATCTCTCTCTCTCTCTCTCTCTCTCTCTCTCTCTCTCTCTCTCTCTCTCTCTCTCTCTCTCTCTCTCTCTCTCTCTCTCTCCTTCTCTCCCTCTCCCCCTTTCCTTTCCCAAATCTCTCCTTTTCCCAATCTCCCTCTCTCTCCCTCTCCCTCCCCCTCTCCTTTTCCCAATCTCACTCTCTCCCTATCCATCTCTCCCTCCCCATCTCCTTCTCTTCCTCTCTCCCTCTCCCCCTCTCCTTTTCCCAATCTCCCTCTCCCCCTCTCCATCTCCCCCTCTCCTTTCCCCAATCTCCCTCTCTCCCTCCCCCTCTCCTTCTCTCCCTCTCTCCCTCTCCCCCTCTCCTTTCCCCAATCTCTCATTTTCCTAATCTCCCTCTCTCTCCCTCTCCCCCTCTCCTTTCCCCAATTTCCCTCTCTCCCTCCCCCTCTCCTTCTCTCCCTCTCTCTCCCTCTCCCCTTGTCCTTTCCCCAATCTCCATCTCTCCCTCCCCCTCTCCTTCTCTCCCTCTCTTCCTCTCTCCCTCCCCCTCTCCTTCTCTCCCTCTCTCCCTCTCTCCCTCTCCCCCTCTCCTTTTCCCTCCCTCTCTGTCCCTCTCTCTCCCTCTCCCTCCCTCTCTCCCTCTCTCCCTCTCCCTCCCTCTCTCCCTCTCCCCCTCTCCTTTTCCCTCCCTCTCCCTCCCTCTCTCCCTCTCTCCCTCTCCCTCCCTCTCTCTTGGCATTATGTGAACCGACATGGCATTATGTAAACCGGCATGAAGACATAATGATATTGTATGTTGTCATTGATGTCAATATGGGACATAGTGTGAACCGGCACATGTGATAAGTGAAGAGAGAGGAATCGGCATATGTATGAACCAGTTTATATGCCAAAGTGAAGTGGCATATTTGTTCAAGGTGAACCGGCATGTAGTTTTGGGAACCGGCACATGCAAGCATTGTATGACTACTAGTTGGTAGGTAGCTTCCACTTCGAGGTTTCCAGTTGGAGTACCTCAAGTCTGTGTGACTCAATTGGTGATCTTTGTGTGATGAGTTAGCAGTATGATGAAGGACAGATCATGTTTCCATGTAAGCTTTGTGTGGGTGAAGGATCTTGCATGAAGATGACTATTCCTATCTACCTCGGGAATGTATGAAGTCTATCAAATGGTGATAATGTGTGATGGGTTATCAGCCACCATGAAAATGGTGGATAATGGATGATGGAGAATATCTTGAGATTGATTCAAGATTGTTGCATTTAATGCAACATGATTCAATGGTGAGGATCAAACCATTTGAATTGCTTAACCCAATAGGTTTAGGGTTTAGGGTTTTTGCTACCGACCTATATGTTTCCTATAAGGTCGATGTTGGGTTTCCTTCTGAGGTTGTTGGCAAAAGTTATGAGGGTGTATCCAAGGAAAGTGATACGTGATTCTTGCCAAACCAAAGGAGAGAAGAGATACCTACAAAGTGAATGTGCAGAAGGAAAAGAGAAGCCTAAACAGATTTGCATTAGCATTAAGTGTTGTTAATAGATCATTGTAATACTTGTTGATCTCTAACCATTTCAATAGTTGTAAAATCCCCTAATAGGGTAGCCTTAACTGGCTTGATTCAAAATCCCTTAAATCAGGTGGTCTTAACCAGCTTGTTTCAAATCCCTTAACCGGGTAACTCGAGGCTAATGAGTTCTGAGAAGCTAGAGAATCTTAGGAGATCCTTTCAGCTATTGAGTTCTTGAAATCCTCTAACAAGGTGACCCTACTGGGTTTAACCCTTAACCGGGTATCCCTTAACTAGGTGATCCTTAATAGGATCAGTTCCTACCAGAACCTATTGTAATGTCCTTAACCGGACAAGGATCCTAATAGAGCAGACTTCTAAAGAGTTCAAAAAGCAGCTTGTGGGTATTCATCCCCACCGTGGTTTTTCCTAGTTGGGTTTCCACATGAAAAATATGTGTGTCATGTGAAATGCTTCTGTCTTGTGATGCTTTGTTTTACCTGTTAAGCACATGAAGGTTCTATGTTTTATGCCTGTCTATAAAACATATTGAACTCATTTTTGTGAAGATTTGATGGTCAAGTTTACTGGTTTATGCATGAGAATATAATGATATTGTAGTATTGAGCTAAGAGGAAAGCTTATTGAGTGACCGATTCATGACTGATTGAGCTATACTAGATGTTACCGGTTGCACTCTGCTTTACTGGTATCCCTGTTTGTCAGTAATTTGGAGCATTTCCTATCAAACCAATTTTTGACCATATTTGTGTTTGTACTGATTCATCCCCCCTCTTAGTACCGGTTTGGTAGTTGTGGTTCATCATTGACCTATCAATTGGTATCAGAGCTCTCCAAGTCCTCTATGTTGTAAGCTTAACCACTTGAGGAAAAGATCCTAGTCAAATGATGAAGAGGGAAGGTCCAAAGTTTAACAGGGAAAATTTTGGTATAAGGAAAGATAGGATGAAGATATTCATCAAAAGCATGGGTGTTCAACACTGGAGTTATGTTGAAAATGTATATGTTGTTCCTACCGATACTCTCACCAATGACCAAAAGAGAGAGATACAAGAAAATGGGCAAGTCATGGAAGCCCTCATTAGTAGCCTATCTGACATTGAATTTATTGATGTTCAGGACAAGGCAAATCCCAAAGAGGTATGGGATGCTCTTGAAAATATCTATGGTGGTGATGAGAATGTAAAACAAGCTAAGGAAGAGAGCTTGAGAGGAAAGTTTGAAGACATGCAGATGGTTGAAGGAGAGACCATTCAGTAGTATGGAATAAGAATCAAAATAGTTGTTGGAGAAATAAAGAGTGCAGGTGGCAAAATAGAAGATTCCACTATGGTAAGCAAAGTCCTGAGATCCCTATTTCCGGTCTATGCAATAAGGGTTGCTGTTATTCAGGAGTTGAGATCAATAGACAAGTCTAAGGCATCCTTGAATTCCATCATAGCCAAGTTCATAGCCTATGAGCTAAATAGTTTTGATGGTAGTGTTCAAAAGATAGAATCAGCTTTTAAAGCTTCTACTATACCATCCAGAAAAGGAAAAGATGCTAGCACTAGTGGGGAACCTAATTAGAATAGAGAAATGAAGGATGAAGAGTTTTTGATGGAATTTGAAGCTCTTCTTGGTAGGAGATTTCCAAAAGGGACTGGTAAATACAGAGGTAAGCTTCCTTTGAAATGTTTCTCCTATAACTGGATAGGACATATTGCTATGAGCTATCCTAATAGTGACAACAAGGATAAACCGGAAAGGTTCAAGAAATTCAAAGGAGGAAACTGAAGAAATTGTTTTGTGGTAGTTGATGAAGGTGTCACAGATGAGGAATCAGAAGATGAAGAGAATGAAGACATTGTGTTTGTTGCTATAAAGGAAGATGTGGTAGACAAGAAGGCTCTTGTCTCCCAGTTTGATGATTCCAATGAGTGGATCATTGACAGTGGCTATTCTCACAATATGACTGGTGACCGAAGCAAGTTTCTATCCTTAGAGGAGTATGATGGTGGTGTGGTTCGCTTTGGCAATGATGCACCATGCATGGTCAAAGGCAGAGGGTCCATCTCTTTGAATGGAAAGAGTAGTGCTGACAATGTGTACTGGGTTGATGGTCTCAGACACAACCTTCTAAGTGTTGCCCAGCTAAATGATAGTGGTCTCACTCTACAATTCAAGAATGGAGTTTGCAGAATCAAAGGTAAAGATGGTAAATATAAGTACATGTCTAATGGCTAAGCTTGATGATAGCTGGATATGGCATAGGAGATTCTACCATGTGAACTTTGATAACATTGTGAAGGCTAGTAGGATCAAGGCATTTAGAGGGTTGCCGGTGCTGAGCAAACCAGATAATACCTTGTGTAGAGAATGTTAATTGGGGAAAATGTCTTCCTCAACCTTTAAAGGTAAATCTTTCACTGCTAACAACTTGCTTGATCTTGTGCATACTGATTTATGTGGTCTTATGAAAACTAGAAGTGTGCAGGGTGATAGGTACTTCATGATTCTCACTGATGACTACTCAAGAATGATGTGGGTCACATTCTTGAAAGACAAGTTTGAAGCTTTTAGGAAATTCAAAGCTTTCAGAGCATTAGTGGAGAAGGAAAGCGGTAAAAGGATCAAATGTCTCAAAACTAATCAAGGAGGGGAATTCACTTCCAGTGAATTCAACAAGTATTGTGAAGAATTTGGCATCAAGAGACAGTTGTCTACCCCTCGGACTCCACAGTAGAATGGCCTAGCAGAGAGGAATAACTGGATTGTGGTTGAAGCAGCTAGAACCATGTTGATCCAAGGAAAGGTTACTCACACCTTTTGGAGAGAAGCGGTGAGCACTATAGTCTACACTATGAACTAGGTACTCATCAAAAAGGGTAAGGACAAAACTCCTTATGAGTATTGGACCAGTAAGACACCTGTGGTTAACTACTTTAAGGTATTTGGTAGCAAATATTACATCAAGAGGAGTGAACATCAAGGCAAATTTGAAGATAAATGTGATGAAGGAATATTTCTAAGATATTCCACCAAGAGTAAAGCTTTCAAGTGCTACAACAACAGGACTCAGAGAATTATGGAAAGCATCAATGTAAGAGTTGATGAATCCTCTAAGAAGACTAAGGAAACCGCCAGTGAGCAAGTTGTAAATGAGCCGGTTGCAACCTTCTAGGAACCTGTTGTCAGTCAACTGAGTACTAGTAATAGTGTTCCTGAACCGATGAATGTTGATACTGATGAAGATGAGGATGAAGAAGAAAAGCAAGAAGAACCAGTTAAGACCATTCCTTGGTATGTCGAGTTGAATCATGATCCTAAGCAGATCATAGGTGATAAGGATGCAGGAATCCTTACCAGAAGAAAGATAAGAGAAAACTCATGTATGATCTCTGAATTTGAGCCTAAGTCATTCAAAGAGGCTCATAAGATGAAGACTGGATCAAGGCAATGGAAGAAGAACTTGACCAGATAGAGAAAAATGGTACATGGTCCTTAGTACCCAGACCGGAGCATAAAAATGTCATTGGCACCAAATGGGTGTTCAGAAATAATTTGAATGAGGATGGCTCAGTGATTAGTAATAAAGTAAGACTGGTATGCAAAGGATATGCTCAAGAAGAAGGTGAAGACTATGGGGAAACCTTTGCTCCTGTAGCCAAATTGGAAGGAGTTTGTATGCTTCTTGCATTTGCAGCTTTTAAGAGATTCAAGGTATATCAAATGGATGAAAAATTTGCATTCCTAAATGGTGTACTTGAAGAGGAGGTGTATATTGAGCAACCAGATGGGTTTACCCTATCTGAAGACAGTGACATGGTATGTAGGCTACATAAAGCATTATATTGTCTAAAGCAACCACCTAGGGCATGGTATGAGCGCCTACATTCCCATCTTGTGAAGATTGGATTTGAGAGAACAAGTGAATATAGCAATATCTACTTGAAGTCTGAAGGAGATCAGATTCTGATCTGTGAAGTTTTTGTTGATGACATCATCTTTGGTGGAGATGACAAGATGAGTCATGAGTTTGCTGATGAGATGAAGAAAGAGTTTGAGATGTCACTCATAGGGGAGATTAAGTTCTTCATTAGACTATAGATCCAGTAGATGGAAGATGGAATCTTCATCACTCAGTCCAAATATGTCAAAGAGGTGTTGAATACTTTTGGCATGGAAGACAGCAAACCGGTTGGTACACCGATGGTGACCGGTTGCAAATTGACAAAGGAGGATGATTCCACACTAGTTGATGAGAAGGAATACCGGTCAATGATTGGTCAATTGCATTATGTAGTGCATAGAAAACTAGATATTGCACATGCAGTTGGCATCACTGCAAGGTTCGAGAAGAGTCCAAGTGATTCTCACTTGATTATAGTCAAGCGGATTCTTAGGTATCTGAAGGGAACAGTTGACTATGGATTGTGGTACCCATACAACAATAATTTCAATCTAAAAGTGTTCACAAATGCTGATTGGGCCGGTAATGTGAATGACCAGAAGAGCACAACCGATGGTGCATTCTTTCTCGATGGTAGACTGGTCTCATGGATGAGTAAAAAGTAGAGTTGTATCTCTCAGTCTATAGTGAAAGCGGAGTATGTTGCAGCTTTCATGACCTGCACTCAGATAATCTGGATGAAGTATGTACTGGAAGGCTTCAAGATCGTTGTATCTGAACTGGTAAGTATATTCTGTGATAACACAAGTGCTATCAATATATCAAAGAATCTAGTTTTACATTCTAGAACCAAGAATTTTGAGCTTAAGTATCATTTCTTGAGGGAAAAGGTCCAAAATAAAGAAATTGCACTAGAGCATGTGTCCAGTAAGGAACAATTAGCAAACATATTCACCAAGCCTCTCCCAAAGACAACTTTTATGCATTTGAGAGGTGAATTAAGGGTATTACCCCTTCAGGAGGTGAACTAAAAGTGAGTGTTCCACATCAGTTAGGTACTGGAAAGACAAAGTTTTGATTGATTGGTGTGTTGAAGGATGCCACTCCTCAGGGGGAGCAGCATGATGGAACACTGATGATTGTACCTCCACTTTGGCATTGTTGTCAAAGGGGGAGAAGGAGTGAAGCGAAAAGATATTTGCAGCAAATGGGGAGAAGATGTGAAGCAGACAAGATATCTTTTGTATATTGCCATCAATGCCAAAGGGGGAGATTGTTGGCATTATGTGAACTGGCATGGCATTATGTAAACTGGCATGAAGACATAATGATATTGTATGTTGTCATTGATGTCAATATGGGACATAGTGTGAACCAACACATGTGATAAGTGAAGAGAGAGGAACCGGTTTATATGCCAAAGTGAAGCGGCATATTTGTTCAAGGTGAACCGGCATGTAGTTATGGGAACTGACACACGGAAGCATTGTATGACTACCGGTTGGTAGGTAGCTTCCACTTCGGGGTTTTTGGTTGGAGTACCTCAAGTCTATGTGACTCAATCAGTGATCTTTGTGTGATGAGTTAGCAGTATGATGAAGGATAGATCATGTTGCCATGTAAGCTCTACGTGCGTGAAGGATCTTGCATGAAGATGACTATTCCTATCTACCTCGGGAATGTGTGAAGTCTATCAAATGGTGATAACACGTGATGGGTTATTAGCCACCATGAAAATGGTGGATAATGGACGATGGAGAATATCTTGAGATCAATTAAAGATTGTTGCATTTAATGCAACATGATTCAATGGTCAGGATAAAACCGTTTGAATTGCTTAGCCCAACAGGTTTAGGGTTTAGGGTTTTTGCTACCGACCTGTATGTTTCCTATAAGGTCGATGTTGGGTTTCCTTCTGAGGTTGTTGGAAAAAGTTGTGAGGGTGTATCCAAGGAAAGTGATACGTGATTCTTGCCAGACCAAAGGAGAGAAGAGATACCTGCAAAGTGAATGTGCAAAAGGAAAAGAGGAGCCTAAATGGATCTGCATTAGCATTAAGTGTTGTTAACAGATCATTGTAATACCTATTGATCTCTAACCACTTCAATAGTTGTAAAATCCCCTAATAGGGTAGCCTTAACTGGCTTGATTCAAAATCCCTTAAATCAGGTGGTCTTAACCGGCTTGTTTCAAATCCCTTAACTGGGTAACTCGAGGCTAATGAGTTCTGAGAAGCTAGAGAAGCTTAGGAGATCCTTTCAGTTATTGATTTCTTGAAATCCTCTAACAAGGTGACCCTACCAGGTTTAACCCTTAACTGGGTATCCCTTAACTAGGTGATCCTTAATAGGATCGGTTCTTACCAGAACCTATTGTAATGCCCTTAACTGGACAAGGCTCCTAACAAAGTGGACTTCTAAAGAGTTCAAAAAGTAGCTTATGGGTATTCATCCCCACTGTGGTTTTTCCCAGTTGGGTTTCCACATCAAAAATATGTGTGTCATGTGAAATGCTTTTGTCTTGTGATGCTTTGTTTTACCTATTAAGCACATGAAGGCTCTATGTTTTATGCCTGTCTATAAAACATATTGGACTCATTGTTGTGAAGATCCGATGGTCAAGTTTACTAGTTTATGCATGAGAATATAATGATACTATAGTATTGAGCTAAGAGGAAAGCTTATTGAGTGACCGGTTCATGATTGATTGAGCTATACTGGATGTTATTGGTTGCACTCTGCTTTACTGGTATCCTTGTTTGTCAGTCATTTGGAGCATTTGCTGTCAAACCGGTTTTTGACTGTATTTGTGTTTGTACTGATTCACCCCCCCTCTCAGTACTGGTTTGGTAGTTGTGGTTCATCATTGACCTATCACTCTCTCCCTCTCCCCCTCTCCTTTTCCTAGTTCTACATATCCCGTATAGGTTATGTAGAACTAAGGCCAAAACTTCTACTTCTACATAACTCATACGGGTTATGAGAAATTGTGAACGTTGACATATAAGGTTTCCATAACCCATACGGGTTATGGAAAAATATTTATATATTTTAGTCCCAACGGCCTAAAAACCAGCATTGTAAGTTGTTTGAAGGCCCCACTGCTTTTGCACATGATTTTCTAGGATAGTAACAATCAGGTTTTCATATTCTTTTGTCACTTTTGCTTTGGAATGATTGATTTTTAAGTTATTTTATAATTGTTACTTTAGATAATAACAAAATCATGATTATTTGTTGTTTTTTTTATTTGTTTGTCTTGTATTTTGGTTTTTTTTGAATTTATTTTATTATTGTTACTTTAGATTATAACAAAATGATGAACATTTGTTGTTTTTTTGCTATTTGATTGTGGATTGTCATCACGATGTTATGTGTAGGACAATGGGAAAGAATAAGAGAGGAACAAATGAACAAAGAGAGGCAGCAAAGGAAAGACAAAGGGAGTGTATGAAGAGATTATGTGAAGGTACGCCATCTAATGCACCTAATGAAAGTGATGAACATTCAACAATTGAAATTGATATGATTAATGCACCAAATCAAAATGGTCAACATACACCAATTCAAATACATATGATGAATGCACATAATGAATGCAATGAACATACACCATTTGAAAATGATTTGGTGAATGCACATGTTAATGAAATTGAAGAAGATATACCATTTGAATTTGATGTGATCAATGCACATAATACACCTAATGAAAATGAAGAGTATGCACCAATCTTAACACCTCTTAGAATAATTCGTAGAAAACCAAAGTTCCTAATAGATATTAATGAAAATATTGTGAAGCCAATGCATGATAAAATTTCTAAAAGAACTTGTAGAAGAACGGTTAGAAGAATTTGGAATAACTATTTTGAAAACTTAAATCAAAGTGGAAGGTGCCAATTAGTTGTTGAAATGATTAAAAATCTGAAATTTAGAGAGACAATGAAAATTTTGGGGTTAAGAACATCCGAAAATAATGGTGAAAGAACCATTGTGAGAAATATTTTTGATGCATACCAAGCCATTGGTTCAAAATCATGCACTAAAGATGCTAATGTTACTCATCGTGTCCTCACATCAACCATAATGGGAAAGGAAATGAAAAAATCGTGTTTAATAAGCAAAACAAGCAAGTCATTAAGGATAAGTAGAACCACATTACACTATGCCTTAGAGAGGCAAGAGAAAATTGAGGATCCTAACAAAAATTCTCTTTGGGCATTCTTAGGTAGACTCCCACACAAGGACAAGGTTGTTGTTGATGCACTAAGAACGTTAATTGAGAGATATTTGCATGACAACACAAGGGTTTCACCCAACCAAAGAGATGTTGTTAGAAGGCGAATTGGAATTAGTAATCATGAGCCACATCCAAAACACTATTTAGATACAACTCAAATAATTTTTTGAAAGGTTTATTCAAAGCTTTCCTCAGATTAAAATTAGTCTCAAAGATTTTTTGAGATGACAAAACCATTTTATGTAAAAATTAGTCATGCACATACTACATGTTGTAGGGTCCATGTTGAATTTTCCATGCATTATGATATTTATTTCTATATTTGTTATACTTTGAACACTAATGATGTTTTGCAGGAATGTGGTCTACAAGCACCTCCTAAGCTACTAAGAGAATTTATTTCAAGTGTACTATGTAGATAAGATGAGAGGTGCATTTATTATAAGATTATGTGTTTGAGAGGTTTTTGTCCTACATGTGGCGGTTTGCAATAGTTGCATAGATGCCTACATCTGGATAGCACACATGAAATTGGTAAGGAACTAGTTTCTATTAGAAAATATAAGTTAGTAACATATGGTGTTAAAGATGGAAAAGAATTAAAGAGGTGTGAGTTAGTGAAAAGGGATATATGCATAGCTGATTTTATGAAGATGTTTCAAGAGAAACTAGTATATGAGTACATAGGTCACACACATAGAGCTAGATGGTTAGATGAGCAATTCAAGTTGTGTAAGGACACTTTCCCCCTCAGCACTATTGTCTCTATCATTGATTTTGCTGAGAATTATACACTAAAGCCACAAAATGAAGTACAATATATGTATTACCACTCTACATAAGTTACAATTTTGGTACACATAGCATTCATGCATGCACATGATAGCACCGAGGAGGATAGAAAGGTTATAAGAGAATATCACTTCTATATCAGTGATGATTGTACTCATTCCTCAAAGTTTGTGCAAGGATGCTTTACAGTCTTCTATGATAGTTTAAGGGAAAGAGATATAAGATACAAACAACACTTAATATGGTTGGACAATTGCACCGCACAATTCAAGAATGCAAGGATGTTCTACTGGTTGACTAGGATGCATGTGACAAGTGGTGTGCAACATTTTTGGAATTTCATTGAGGCAGGACATGGAAAGGGAGAGCATGATGGTGCGGGAGCATGTGTGAAAAGAGCTCTTACCAGAAAGGAATTGAAGTACGAAGGTGGTGTAATGTTAATAGATGCAAAAGCAATTGTGCAATGGTGTAGCTCTACGATGGGACTAGGTAATGTAGATAAGTCTATGGTTTCTAGATATTTTTGGTTAATAAGTGAATCTAACATTGAAAACGGTCTAGATTGTTGTACACTTTCTGGATCAAGTGACATGCATTCATTTTGAAGTTCAAATGCAACATCACTAGTTATTTATACTAGACATATTGCATGCTTTTTCTCTTTGTGTATGCATTTTTTGTGGGATGAATGTGAATCAAAAGAGTGGGTTGACCAATGGTCTTGTAGACCTTTGCAAACCCTAGATACATATCAACTTCCTAGAGCACTACAAATGAACCGCATTGAAGCATCAGTGGATTTTGACCATGTATCAGACATAGTTGAACTAGGTAAAGGGTTGCAATTTGCTATAATTTTAAGCTTAATTTATTAGTATTAACTTATGCTAATTTTGGTATTAACTTATATACTTCTATTAAAGGTAGGTCATGTATATGCAGTTATTGTGGATGAGAACAACAAAGAAGGAGCAAATTACTTTTTGTGTCATTGTATTGAGGCCAAAAGGAAATTGACTTCTACAGTGGTTCATGGAGAGGGTATTGAGTACCCAATAGGATCCGTTGTTGTGACAAGGACATGGCTTAGAAGGTACCGTTGTTGTGTCGAGTTGTATTGAGACCTCTTAAACTCATTTATTTAGCAGTTGTTGTATTGATTTTTGCATTATCCTTCTATAAAATGCAGGTACCCTATCAAAAATTCTAATGCCTGGTTGTTTGAGGACTTTGAGACACATAGACATATTCTTCATTACTCAAACCTTCTTGTTGCAACAAATATTCATTTGATTAAATATCGTGGTAGACCTCTTAACAAGGATTTGTGGAAAGTTTGTGAATCACACCACAAGGAAATACTTGAGACACTAAGGGTTAGAGTTGATCCAAAAGGTTCACTTGATTGATTTTGGGCCATCTAAAAGAATAATTCTACAATATGGTAGAATAATTTTGACAATTTTGTATATATCTTTTGCAAAATGTTGTAACTTTTCTTTTTTGGATGTTCTCTACATGCATATGAGCTATAATATGCATATGAGCTATAATGTGCATATGTAGATGCCAAATTTTGTATATAAAAACATCAATGAGTTGTAATGTGCATATCGAGATGCTAAATTTTGTATAAAAAAACAACAATAAGTTGTAATGTGCATATGTAGATACTAAGTTTTGTATAAAAAAACAACAATGAGTTTTAATTTGCATATTTAGATGTAAAATTTTGTAAATATAAATAGTAATGAACTTGATCATTTATATAAGATGCCAAATTTTATATATGAAAGTGTCCATGGCACTGATTTGCAAATTTTGAGAGCCAAAATTTGTACCATTTGATTATAAATAACTGAGTCTAATTCTGACATATGTTAAATAACTTGCAAATGGGTATCTGAATATGCAATTGTTTTTCCTAGTGTTTTGGGAAAGTTTTGAGTTATTATTGAATTACCTGATTTGAAGGGCTAGTAGGAATAGTCTGAATCTGAGATAGGATTTTGGTAGATAGCGACAACATGACCCTATAGGTTCAAACGGATCGTCCATAAGTGCCATGGTCTCCAAGTTACGCTACGTCAAAGTTTGACCATTTTTTTCGCTTTGAGCACTCAAGGGAAAAAGTTGCTACGAGGTGGCTCATAATGATTAGATTCCTTGGGGAGTGAGACAAGAGAACACCTAGCGTAAACCCAAGCACTCAGACGTGCTCGCGCAGAATGAAAGATGCACTATTTTGCCACCTCTCACTGACAGTTTTTGATGTGACAGAAAAAATATCACCACAAGAAAATGGAATCGAGTTGCCCAAAAATGAGATATGATTTTGTAGGTAGTGATAGCATGACCCCATAGGTTCAAACAGATTGTCCATAAGTGCCATGGTCTCCGAGTTACGCTACGTCAAAGTTTGACCATTTTTTCTACTTTGAGCGCTCAAGGGAAAACATCCCTACGAGCTAGCTCGTAATGATTAGACACCTTGGGGAGTGAGACAAGGGCACACCTAGCATAAACTTGACCACTTAGATGTGCTCGTGCTGATGGTTTGTTCCCATGACAAGCAGAATGAAAGATACACTATTTTGCCACCTCTCACTTACGGTTTTTGATGCGACAGAAAAAATATCATCACAAGAAACAAAATCGAGTTGCCCAAAACCAATATAGGATTTTGTAGGTAGAAACAACATGACCCCATAGGTTTAAGTAGATTTTCCATAAGTGCCACAGTCTCCGAGTTACGCTATGTCAAAGTTTGACCATTTTTTCCGCTTTGAGAGCTCAAGGGAAAACGTCGCTATGAGGTGGCTCCTAATGATTGGATGCCTTGTGGAGTGAGACAAGGGCACACCTAGCATAAACCCAGCCACCCAGATGTGCTTGCACTAAAAGTTCATTCCCATGACAAGCAGAACGAGAGATGCACTATTTTGCCACCTCTCACTGACGGTTTTTGATGCGATAGAAAAAATCTCACCACAAGAAAATGGAATCAAGTTTCCCAAAACCGAGATAGGATTTTGTAGGAAATGATAACACAACCCCATAGGTTCAAACGCATCATCCATAAGTGCCATGGTCTCTTAGTTACGCTATGTCAAAGTTTGACCATTTTTTTCGCTTTGAGCGCTCAAGGGAAAACATCGCTACAAGGTGGCTCGTAATGATTAGATTCCTTAGGGAGAAAGACAAGGGCACACCTAGCATAACCCCAACCACTTGGATGTGCTCGTGCTAACGGTTCATTCCCATGACAAGCAGAACAAAAGATGCACTATTTTGCCACCTCTCACTGATGGTTTTTGATGCGATAGAAAAAATCTCACCACACAAAAATAGAATCGAGTTGCCCAAAACCAAGATTGGATTTTGTAGGCAGTGATAACACAAACCCATAGGTTCAAACAAATCATCCATAAGTGCCATGGTCTCCAAGTTACGCTACATCAAAGTTTGACCATTTTTTCCACTTTGAGCGCTTGAGGGAAAACATCGCTATGAGGTGGATCGTAATGATTAGATGCCTTGGGGAGAAAGAAAAGGGAACACCTAGCATAAATCTAATCACCCAGATGTGCTCGCATTGACGATTCATTCCCACGAAAAGCAGAACGAAAGATGCACTGTTTTGCCACCTCTCACTCACGGTTTTTGATGCGACAAAAAAAATCTCACCACAAGAAAATGGAATCGAGTTGCCCAAAACCAAGATATAATTTTGTAGGTAGTGATAGCATGACCCTATAGGTTCAAATGGATCATCCATAAGTACCATGGTCTCTGAGTTACGCTACGCCAAAGTTTGACCATTTTTTTCGCTTTAAGCACTCAAGGGAAAACGTCGCTATGAGGTGGATCATAATGATCAGACATCTTGGGGAGAAAGACAAGGGCACACCTAGCATAAACCTGGCCACTTGGACACACTCACGTTGACAGTTCATTCCCACGACAAGCAGAACAAAAAATGCACTATTTTGCCACCTCTCACTAACAGTTTTTGACGGTTTTTGATGCGACAGAAAAAATCTCAGCACAAGAAAATGGAATTGAGTTTCCTAAAAACAAGATAGTATTTTTTAGGCAGTGATAACATGACCCCATAGGTTCAAACAGATCATCCATAAGTGCCACGGTCTCTGAGTTACGGGATGTCAAATATTGACCATTTTTTCCATTTTGAGCACTCAAGGGAAAACATCGCTACGAGGTGGCTCGTAACGATTAGACACCTTGGGGAGAAAGACAAGGGAATTCCTAGCATAAACCCATCCATCCAGATGTGCTCACACTAATAGTTTGTTCCCACGAAAAGCAGAACAAAAGATGCACTATTTTGCCACCTCTCACTGACAGTTTTTGACAGTTTTTTATGCGACAGAAAAAATCTCACCACAAGAAAATAGAATTGAGTTGCCCAAAATTGAGATAGGATTTTTTAGGCACAAACAACATGACCCCATAGATTCAAATGGATTTTCCATAAGTGCCACAGTCTCTGAGTTACGGGACGTCAAAGTTTGACCATTTTTTCCACTTTGAGCGCTCAAGGGAAAACGTCGCTACGAGGTGGCTCGTAACAATCAAACGTCTTAGGGAGTGAGACAAGGGCACACCTAGCGTAAAACTGACCACCCAGACATGCTCGGACATGGTTTTTTCCCATGACAAGTAGAACGAAAGATGCACTATTTTGCCACCTCTCACTGACAGTTTTTGACGGTTTTTTATGCGACAGAAAAAATCTCACCACAAGAAAACGAAATAGAGTTGCCCGAAACCGAGATAGGATTTTTTAGGTAGTGACAACACGACCCTATAGGTTCAAATGGATCATCCATTATTTCTTCAACTCTTCTTTTATAGGTGATGAAATGATGAACTTAAGCATGAAATGTCTTAATTGGTTCTTGAAATAATGAACTTCAATCCATAATCATGAGTTTATGAAATAATAAATTCACTCCAATCTCTTCATGTACAAAGGACTCAAAGAAAATTTACCCAATCAAAATACAAAATATCAAAATTACTGATATCAGTACTTGGGTATACACAATATGAGCAATAGATAGTTTAAAAGTATACGCCATATGAGTTACAACTAATGAACAAATTGGATCAACATTTCAAGACATATACACAACTAATAAATTTGATCACATTTCTATAGAAAATAACTAAGTTTCAGGAATGTCATGTTTCATATATATCAATGAACAAATTGGATCGAATATCAAGTTTCATATATATCAAAATGAACAATAATCATGTACATATATCAAAAATTGGCATAGATGCCAAATCAATAATAGTTACAAAAATGTGGCATGTGTCATGTCTGTCAAAGTTGATATATACATATACAAATGTCGAATATATAAAAAATTGGTCCTTTAATGACCATAACTATAACTATATGTCTCTATCAGTATCTATGAATGTGGCGGATCATCAAAATCGAGCCTCTTCAAAGCAGTACGCGGCTCTGCAGGTGGCTGCACAAGGACAATTCAAATGTCTAATCAAATATATTTTCTCGATATAACATCAAAATAACTAAATACTGAACTCTAAATTGTTTGAAGTTGAAATGTTGATTACCTCATCTCTGTCTTCTACAATTTGGTGAGGCTGAGGATCCGTGGGATGTCCTGCAGGAGGCTGTAACTGGTAAAACAACATTAATACATGTTAATGACATATATGTCAAATAACACATAATAACTAAAAATGAATAGACTAAAAAACTAAAGCATATCGGAGCCTCAGATGGATGTGTTGTGGTCATAGGAGGCAAAGTAACAGATGAATTAGTTACGACCATTTCCTATATCCATGGTAAGTGATCCAAAAGGAGTTAACTAGAAAGTTTCAACTCCGTTGTGCACTTAGTGAAAAGGAGTTGATCTAAGATAGACATACCTTTTGCCTTGGTCGTGTTGGATCCCATAATATATGTGTAGGACTTCTACTGAAATGGAATGGTAGAATAATAGTAGGAAGTTTGGAAGGGGCCTGTAATAGTTTAAAGACAATCATACAAGTTAATAACCCAAAGTTGTTGACAAACCAGATAAAACAAATATTTTTAACATTGTAGATGTCTAAAAATGGTCAACGCTTGCGGAGTCATACTTTAACATTTGTGCATTGCCTTATTTTAGGGTTCTTGCATCGCATTAACATTTCTTCTATGTTGCGCACTTGGTCTTTATCATTTGCGAGCATCGAGTCCTTCTTCTGCATTCCTCATTTTTCTCACTTTCGAATTTGGTCTTGTCGATAACAATCTTCAGTCATGATTTTGGTTGATCTTATCCTATCGCATCAATGTGCGTGCTCATTTATCATCATTTTGGACATCGTCAATCCTAATCAATGATAAATTTAGGGTTTTTGTCCTCTTGTCAATCTTGTCATTTTGCGATCGATTTGTCATCGATCCTTGTCCTCGTCAATCTCATCATTTTGCAATCGATTTGTCATCGATCCTTGTCCTGGTCAATCTTGTCATTTTGTGATCGATTTGTCATCGATCCTTGTCCTT
The DNA here is from genome assembly GCF_030272615.1 of Cryptomeria japonica. Lineage (NCBI taxonomy): Eukaryota > Viridiplantae > Streptophyta > Pinopsida > Cupressales > Cupressaceae > Cryptomeria > Cryptomeria japonica. Next base: position 58,548,928 of record NC_081408.1, read on the forward strand.
GTTAATCTCATCATTTTGTGATCGATTTGTCATCGATCCTTGTCCTTGTCAATCTCATCATTTTGCAATCGATTTGTCATCGATCCTTGTCCTTGTCAATCTTGTCATTTTGTGATCGATTTGTCATCGATCCTTGTCCTCATCAATCTCGTCATTTTGCGATCGATTCATCATCGATCTTTGTCATTTATCAACATTGGTCCTTTGTCAATTAGAATCATGATCGAACCTACATCAATTATCTTTTGTCAAGACCTAATTGTCGTCCTTGCATTTCTAATTCATCTTCTAGGGTTTTATGATTTATTCATTTAATCTTGTTTGTCATTTTTCCTCTAGGTTAAATAATTTATTTATTTATCCTAAGTCTTCTTGTCACAATTAAATATTTATTTAATTGGCTAATTAATTCCCCCTCTTTTTGTGAATTAATTAATGAATGAAAAATTATTAATTAATTCACCTAATTTTCTAATTTCTCCTAATTTCTATTTCTATTTCAAATTTTTGTCATACATCTTGCATAGCAATTTGTCATAATTTGTCATAATTTGTCATAACACCTTGCATAGCAATTGTCATACACTTGTCATAATTTTTCCATTCTTGATTTGAATTTCCTTTCAAATCTCTTCATGCTAATCTTGTCCTGTCTCCAATTTGTCTATAAATTGGATGAGTTCCTTTGTCAATCAATCAATCACATTTTCAAAATCAATCACATTTTCGAGTAACCTTATGCTACAAATTTCATCAACAACTTGCTTTCCACTTGCAAATGCACTTTTTAGGTGAGAACAACATCAAATTGGAAGGTGAAAGAAGAACAATGGAGCCACATGAAGGAGATATCTGCATTTGGTTTGCTTTGATTTCATTTTGAATGTCTTGTCTTCATGTTTTCATTGATTAGATTAGGATTATTTTCATTGCAGTTTTAGGTTTTGTGATTGTCCTAATTGTTATTTGCTTTGATGCATCCTCAATTTCCTGATCTACATTTTTGGTGAACCCGACGTGAACTAACCATTTAACCATGTTTTGAGTACTTTTTGAGCTGTTTACAGGTGAAAAACTCAAGAAATACGGCAACTCAGAGCTTTCTGGACACTTCTGCGCCTGTGTTGAGGCATTCTGCGCCTGTGTAGAAGGAATCTGTGCCTATGTAGATGAGATATGTGCCTGTGTAGGAGGGATTTGCACCTGTGTTAAGGAGATCTGCACCTGTGTTAAGGAGATCTGCGCCTGTGTTGATGAGATCTGCGCCTGTGTAAGGCTAGAAACAGGGGTAAAAATTAGCTGTTTTTCTTGCAAGTTTGTTTATTTGCAATTTGTTTCTTGCATTAGGGTTTTTCCTTGGTACTAATTCTTTGTGCAGCATCTTGGCATTACGTATGATGAAGACAAAAATGCAACTCCTAACAAAACTTATGTAGGACGCAGTCAAAGACTCACATTAAAACATCTTGCTTGCAAATTTTTTAAGTAGTTGCACATTTCATTTCTTAAAGGATAATGAACACCATGCATGCTTTGTTTGTTTTCAATTTGATTATGTGTTTTAAGCCTTAGAGTTGGGCCTACCTCCTAATTTGCCTGGCACTTCACATAGGCATTGGTGAGAGGGAACAACCCAAAGTGGTGACGAACTAAAGCCAAGCTCTTCCAAACCACTCTAAATAACTATAGATGCAACAAAAGTTGTAGACAACGGGTGCTGGAATGGTATTGCGATGATTTATTCACCGGATCAATACCCACCCAAACGGATGCCCTTACTAGAATCTCTTGTTTTAGATGCCAAAATCCTTCTATCTATTGGCTTAGGCATTGTGATATGTGCATGTTGAAGACACCTCTCATGTACTCCTTATTTAGAGATAGCAAGTTCTTGGGAAGTGATGCCCCTTGAACTCAAAGCTTGGTATGCCCGAGAAGTGAGTGCACTGTAAGGGGGAGCCAGTGCTACCAAGTTTCTAGCTATCCGACTAAGTGTTGTATTTTATGGTTAGAGGATTCAACAGATATTGTCCTTACCAGCCATAGGATTTGTTGTGAATGTGCAATTCAAAGTCAAACAAACATTTTGTCTTCCGTGAATATCAAAGGTTAAATAAAAAACAAACTTTAAAAAGTGATCATAATCAACTTGGGTTTTTCAAAATCAACAACCTTCAATTCAAAACAAAATCCAAACAAAAGTCCAAATCCATGTAAGTATTCATCCAACATTTGAACATGGCTTGTCAAAACATTGAATATCTTTGTTTCAAAATTCATGTCACTTTAGGCTAGGTTTTGCATAGTCCAACTTAGGTCCTAGGACATATTGTCATCTCCTTTCATTTTAGTCCTTTTCATTGCAAGCGTCCTCATTTTGCACTTAGGTTCAAAATCATTTCCCTAAGTTTGCGTTTCATTGTCATATCCAAGATAGATTTCCATTTAGGTGACATTTGTGCATTATCCTTGTCATGCTAAAATTAGGTCTTGCCTAGGTTGCATTTCGCATATTCCAAGTCATTGGTCTTCGCATATCCTTATCATTGTATTGTCATCTTGTCTTGGCTTCATCTGGTCATATCATATCCTTAGATCATTTTCATGTCATATCCTAAGTCATTGTCATAATCATTGTCTTCTTGCATTTAGTCTCAAAAATTTAGTTTGTCAAACTTGAAAAATCAAAACTTTGGATGATTCCCTAAGTTGTTGTTAGGGAGTCTTGACCTTGTCTAAAATTTGTCCTTTCATTAATATCATTTTTGTCAAACCTAGCTTAGTATCCAAGCATATAGGTGAGACATTGTCAATTTGTCCTATTGTCATTTGGTCCTTTGTCCTTTAAGGTCTTGGCTTCATTTCAACTTCCCAAGGTTGTGCCTTTAGCTTTGCATTTCAAAAGTTTGTCTCCAAAAATTCAAAAACAACAAAAACATTAAGTTGCATTGTCATCCTTTTAGGTTGCATTTGTCAATCCCATTAGTTGCATTTCATAGTGACATGTTTGTTGAAATGAGGTCTCAACCTTCTTACGAAGCCATGTCATCACAATTGAGCAATCAATCATGTCAATCCAATCTCTACATGTCTCAGAACTTGGATCAAACTTATCATGATGATGTAAATGTCCAAATACAAAAACTAGAGGAGAAACTAGCTCAAGAAAAGGAGATTTTGGAACAAAAAGTGAAAAACATTGAGAAGAATAGATCCCAAATGTCCAAAACATTTAAAAAATTTCAAGGTCCAAACCCAAAATTTGAGCCACTTGATGTAAAAGCTCTTATCAAACAATCTGACATACCAACTCTCATCTCTCAAATAGAGATGATGAAACAATTTCAAAAAACAAGCACAAATTTCAATCAAGTCCCAAATCAAAATTCATTTGGTCAAATTTCATTCAATCAAATCTCGAATCAACAACATATCCAACAGACACAACCAATGGTCCAACATATTCAACCAACACAACCAATGGTCCAATTTCAACAATATGTCCAGCCAACTATACAATGTCCACAAATAGTTCAACCAATGGTGGAATATCAACATATCAATGTCAACAACCACAACCAAACATTCAAAAACAAAGGTTGCAACATGCACCAAGCCAAATTTTGAACATGTCACACCAATTTGATCAACATCTAGTTCAAAATCAAAACATGACATCAAACCAGAACCAACTCCTTGCCAAACAAGTTCAAATTCCAGATACAACTATGTCAAAACCTCGAAAGAAAGGTGGCTTTATTGAAAGGATCTTAAGGAAACTACCAAGTGAGTTCTTTGAGGAAGATCAAGATAATACACTTATGTCTAGCAATTCCTCATCCCCCCACAAACAAATTGAATCTCCAGTGGCATCTATCCCTACACCTTTAGAAGTTTCACAAGAACCTTCCATATTGTCCTCATCAAACAATACACCCAAGGATGAAATTATCCAAGGGCTATCCATAATTGATTGCCAAGATAATCCAATTTGTGATGCACATCCTTGTCATGTTTTAGAAATACAAGACCCAATTCCACCATCCACTTTATTGTCATTACCTGTTTTAGAGGACCCCATTTGAAGTCCCTCTTCCTCATGTTCAAGCATTGATTCCTTGCCAGAATCCATCACAAATGTTCAAAGTACATTTCCTTCATGCCAAAACATTGATCCCTTGTCAGAATCCCCCATACATATCCAAAGTCCAACCCCATGTCAAGAGGATAATTTAGAGCACGAAGAAACGTGTCTTGAAATAGATCAAGATCAAGATCCTAAAACCTTATCATCCCATCGAATTGTTGACCAAGACCCCATGTTCCCAGACACTCATGATGATTCCCCTATTCTTGTCCACCCTATCCAAAGTCCTATTGACACTCCATTCCCCAAGCAAGATCAAGATATCCCAGTCCATCCAATCCCAAACAGTCCCCTTCCATTTCATTAAAAAAGTGTCCTTTCAAATCCTATTGGCATTCCACTTCCTAAGAAAGATCAAGATATCCCTTCCATCCTTTCCAATGATCCCATTAAAAGTCTAGAGCAAAGCAACTTTAAAGAGGATTCCAATGATCTTCCTCCTTGTCAAGATCAAATTATTCCTTTAAATCCTCCACGAGATCCTTTTTCTCCTTGTCTTAATGCTCCATATACACTCCAAGATCGCATTTATTTTGATGATCCCATTATTTCTCCCATTCCATCTCTTGAAGAGCCTGTCATTGAACCATGTCCACTACACAATCTTAGTCCCCCTCATGATCCTAATCCCCCTCATAATTCTAACATGTCAGTGCAAGATGTTCATGAACCCTCGACATGCACAATGGGTTCTTCCTCTTTGGTCCAATCTGATCCACTTCATGATCTCATTATTTCTCTCCTATCATATCCACCTCATAATGGACTTGCATCTTCCTCTAACAACACAAAGTATCCTACATGTCAAAATATTCATAAAGGCAAAGGGGTAGACATTCATGAGAAAGAACTCCTCCATATCAAAGAATATCTTAAGGGTCATGTCTACACAACTCACTCTCAAGACGTGGGTACCCTTACTAAATCCAACATCCCTTCAAAATCCAAACATATCCCTTCCCCATCATACTTTCCATCCATCTTAGGTCCTTATATTCCTTCATCCTCTATGCAAGGCCAGCAAAGGCACAAACCCTTGAGTAAATTTCATCAATCCAAAAGAAGTCCATTTCATTCATATCCATCCATGCATTCCTTTCCCCCCAAGCAATTTGGATGCCAAGTATAAAAGTCATAAGTCTAGAAATCCACATGTATTCAAGGATCAACATGTCCAATATAATCAACATGTCAAAACAAAGAAAAATTTGATCTATAAAGAAAAGGAAAAATCCAAAAGGTCACAAAGGCCCATTGCTCAAAAACAAAAGTCAAAATATATATGGGTTCCTAAATCCCTTATGCAAGCAATGCACACCAAAGAACAACAAAAGCATGAAAAATCCAAAACAATGTGGGTTCCTAAGCAACTTCTTGAAGCACAAAAAGAAAAATCCAACTTGGCATCCAAAATTGCTATTCCTCCATTCAAACCTCTCAAATTTGTTCCTCCATCACCTCCTTCTTCCATTTTGGGTCCTTATGTCCACAAATCCCTAGCTATTCCTTCATCAAAATCTCCATATCCAAAACCCATTTTTCCTCCATCAATCCACCACTTGTCAAGGTGTGTGCCAATGTTGATCTTGCCAACATTTCCATCCAATGAAGCCCAATTCTTCCAATACCCTATCCATTATCCAATGCATATTTTCCATCCTTCGATTCCTTTGATCCAATCCTTTACATAAATCCTTGCCTTAGTTTCATCTTATTTTCCATGTCCTTATCCTACCAACGTCTTTGAGCATGCTTTTAAAGGTGATGGTCCATTTTTTTCAAGGTTACTATCCAAAAAAAAAAAAGACGCTTGAGTCCTTCTTCCATCCCCTATCATGTGTCCATCTTCTATTGAAAAAGTCAAAATACAAAAAAAAAAAAAAAAAAAGTGAAAAAAAAAAAGAAAAAGAAAAGAAAAAAAAAGTAAAGCAAAAATAGTTCGTCCACTAGTGAAAACCTGGCAAATAGGCATCTTGGGCAAGTACCATGATGAAAACTTGGCAAACAGGCATCATGTGTAATCTATGAACTTCTTGCATACCATACTTGGGGATAGGTTTTATCCTCTCATATCCTTTTGTCCTTCATTGTTCCATTATCCTATTGAACCCCTGTCATTACCCTTCATATCTTATTGTCCCTCATGTCCAGTTTCCTTTTCCACATTTGATCTTGACAAGGCTGAGGATTGTCATGAGCATCATGCATCTGGTTTGTAGCTTTTAGTCCATCATAGCTTTTGGTCTTTATCCATTTTCTTATTATAACCTTTCATCCATATTCCCTAGCTTATTGCAACTTTCTACCACTATCCCTTAGCCTATCCCGACCTTCAATCCATGTCCCTTATCCATTCTTGGTTTTGCTTATCCTATCCATATCTTATCACTATCCATACACTCTTTTTCATTCCTTGATCTTGATATAACATAAGGACACAAAATTTAAACATGGTTTCAAAAACCTCTTGACATGTCCCTCATGCCATGTCACTGCTTTACATTGCCATATCCAATCTCTTGTCCCATTATCTCTATAATAAAAGGCCTTTGTCTTCCCTCTATCCCCCATCATTTCAGCAAGCCTATTTATTCACCTGTCATATTCCTTGCCTTGCTAGACACTAGGGGCAAAATCAAAAAAATCAAATAATGTCCTGAAATAATCCAAAAAAAAATTTAAAAAATGTCCAAAAATAATCCAAAAAAAAAAAAATCAAAAAATGTCCTGAAAAAATCTAAAAACAATTTCTTTGGCATTTTGCATTTTGTCAATAAATGGTCCCCTCTATTCATAGACAGATCGTTGAGCATACATCCAATGACAATTGATCAAATATTTGTGTCGACAACAAACAGATAACATGTTACAACACTGTGCTTTAATGAAATCATGCATTAACAGATGAACTATTTGACCACGCTAGAATTTGACCTGATCATAGTTGTCATATCAATCAAACTAGCATCAACATTACCATTGGTCCTTGTCAACATTATCATGAGTCTTATACAGGGTGTGGTATACTCGAAACCAGACTATGTCTTGTCTTAGATGGGGTACCGCATTCCCTGGAACCAGACAGCATGATCATTCTTGTTTTCCACTTTTGACAATGACGATCAGACTGTTTGTTTGACTTGGTTGAATTTGTGCATCTTATCTTTTTACTAATTTATCTTTGGCTTCGATCATGTTCTTATGTTGCTCAATGATGTCACTGAGTGATTTAGAGTGACCGGGATGGTTCATGGTCCCTTTTCTTCTTTTTTTGTTGTGTTTGCTGTTTGTGGAATGTTTGTCACAAACTAGGGTAACTATATCATTGGGTGTCTGTGATAAGTATGTTTGATTTGTGAATGCCGCACATACCTCGACCCTTGATGTATGCACCCTAGGATGCTTCACTCATTCCTTGTGTGTGATGTGTCTGTCTTTTGCAAAAGGGGTTGTGTTCTAGCTCTGGCCTTCAATGCCATGATGCTCTACATCTGCTTTGCTACATTAAATAAACACCTACTTATGTGCATTTGTGAAAGCAAGTTTTCCTTCATCTCTAACTGTCCTCTATCTAATTTCTACTTACTAACATTTCTTCCGTCAGTCTTGGTAGTCTGTTCGAACCTATCATCTTATGTCATTCTTATCGATCACTTGGTCTCTTTTTTGGATGTTTCTGACCAATTCCTCGAGGGGGCATGCATATGTCATTGTTATTGTCTGGGGCATTTTCATTACTGTTCTTTGAAACAACACTTAAAATCACATTGTCTCAAAGAGGGGCAAAATGTAGACGTCTAAAAATGGTCAACGCTTGCGGAGTCATACTTTAACATTTGTGCATTGCCTTATTTTAGGGTTCTTTTGTCGCATTAACATTTCTTCTATGTTGCACACTTGGTCTATATCATTTGCGAGCATCGAGTCCTTCTTTTGCATTCCTCATTTTTCTCGCTTTCAAATTTGGTGTTGTCGATAACAATCTTTAGCCATGATTTTGGTCGATCTTATCCTATCACATCAATGTGCGTGCTCATTTATCATCATTTTGGACATCGTCAATCCTAATCAATGATAGAATTAGGGTTTTTATCCTCTTGTCAATCTTGTAATTTTGCGATCGATTTGTCATCGATCCTTGTCCTCGTCAATCTCATCATTTTGTGATCGATTTGTCATCGATCCTTGTCCTGGTCAATCTTATCATTTTGCAATGGATTTGTCATCTGTCCTTGTCCTTGTCAATCTCATAATTTTGTGATTGATTTGTCATTGATCCTTGTCCTTGTCAATCTCATCATTTTGTGATTGATTTGTCATCGATCCTTGTCCTCGTCAATCTCGCCATTTTGCGAGCGATTCATCATCGATCTTTGTCATTTATCAGCATTGGTCCTTTGTCAATCAGAATCATGATCGAACCTAAATCAATTATCTTTTGTCAAGACCTAATTGTCGTCCTTGCATTTCTAATTCATCTTCTAGGGTTTTATGATTTATTCATTTAATCTTGTTTGTCATTTTCCCTCTAGGTTAAATAATTTATTTATTTATCCTAAGTCTTCTTGTCACAATTAAATATTTATTTAATTGGCTAATTAATTCCCCCTCTTTTTGTGAATTAATTAATGAATGAAAAATTATTAATTAATTCACCTAATTTTCTAATTTCTCCTAATTTCTATTTCTATTTCAAATTTTTGTCATACATCTTGCATAGCAATTTGTCATAATTTCTCATAACACCTTGCATAGCAATTGTCATACACTTGTCATAATTTTGCCATTCTTGATTTGAATTTCCTTTCAAATCTCTTCATGCTAATCTTGTCCTCTCTCCAATTTGTCTATAAATTGGATGAGTTCCTTTGTCAATCAATCAGTCAATCAATCAATCACATTTTCAGAATCAACCACGTTTTTGAGTAACATTATGCTACAAATTTCATCAACAACTTGCTTTCCACTTGCAAATACACTTTGTAGGTGAGAAAAACATCAAATTGGAAGGTGAAAGAAGAACAATGGAGCCACATGAAGGAGATATCTACATTTGGTTTGCTTTGATTTCATTTTGAATGTCATGTCTTCATGTTTTCATTGATTAGATTAGGATTATTTTCATTGCAGTTTTAGGTTTTGTGATTGTCCTAATTGTTATTTGCTTTGATGCATCCTCAATTTCCTGATGTACAAACATATGTAGAAAAAATGCACACCAAAGCCTCGTATAGTTCTCCTGTAAGCTTAGGAGGCCTAGTCGATGCAGCTATTACCATTTCTTGTATGAAAAATGATAATATATGATGTAGACATAAAAGGATTTAGTTATTTTGAACAAGCAAGAATGCAATCCAAAGTGAATACGAAGATATCACCTCTTCCCTCTGCTAAACCTCATCGACATCAGGTGCATTCATTAATTCCGTAAACCCCATATGTTTCTGTATATAGAACAAATAAATTAAGTGCATTTATCAATATCTACATATACATGTTTAATCATAATACATTTCAACAATTGAATTTAAATTGTAGTGAATTACCTTCTGTCTTTTGGGTGTCCGAGAGGATATCTTTTTCTGCCTCGGAGTGCTAGAGGATGGCTTTCTCACATGAGATGTCCTCAAGGCATGTGGGGTAAACTAATGGAAAAAAATTAACATAAGGGAAAAGAGCATGTATTTAATATATCACTTAAGTCAAAAATATATAAATCTAAATGGTACTGCATAACTATCTTGGCCAAAGTCAATGGCTAAAAGCATGATGTCATCAAGCTGGGACATCTCAGCCACTGATAAGCCCTACAAAATATCAAGTAATGATACCTATAATTAATAAAATATATTTTTAATCCAATGTATTATTATATTTTTAACAAATTTACAAATCTTTACCTCTGGTGGCGAAACTACTTGTGATCATGGAGTCGACTAAACAATATGTGTACTCCCACCACCTATTGCACCCTGCAATGCATTTTATTTATATGTCACTTTAAATTGTTCTAAAAATAAAAATTCATTTCTTTTTATAAGATTTAATCACCTAATTGATAACATGTCATAAACAGAATTAAACGCTCCTGTGTCTGATAGAGAGGGAACAACATATTAAGCAATTCGTCAATGAGGCCCACATCCTCTGCAGTGGAAGAATGACACCTACTCCTGCAACATGTACACAAATGAGATGTCCCACCATCCTCGTCCACATTAGTGTCTACACCAAAATATACACCCTGACAGGTGGAGCACATACGCTGAATGGGTTGGCTCGTGCCAAATGATGCATGAGGTGTTGCTAATGAAGGAGGTGTCACAGGGGAAGGAGTTGCTACTGATGAAGGAGGTGTCACTGATGAAGGAGATGTTGTAGGTGCTAGTACATCCTCTTCTTTGACTAGTTGTGTGTCATGCTGAACAATGACATCAATCAATGATACAGCTACTTGAAGAGTCTGTAATTCCATAGACTCCTTCAAGGATATAGGGACAGTGACATGAACCATGGGTTTAGGAGCTATATGCCTCCTATGTTGTGGATTTGCCACCCTATGGGCCCTAGGTCTGTCTTGTGTAGAGCCTCTCCCTCTACCCTAAAATTTCTAGATGTCAAAGTAATTCGACTTCTCACTGAGGATAAACTCATAATACAACTTTCTCAAAAATTATAGAGGCACCTCCCAATTATTACAAGGTGGTTGGTCAAAGACCATATACCACATATCCCAAAAAGCATCTTTCAACTTAGCATGAGCACACCAATGTATAGGAAACTGAGTCGTATCTAGTTCTAGGTTGTTACTGGTAACAGGATCAGTGAAAAGAGCACATATGTTAGCTTTAACTATGCCCTTTTTCTTCACTTGATCATATGACAACCCATCTGCATAAAATATTCGACATCTATCCCTCCATGAACCCCATTTCGTAACCTCCCTAGATACCTCATTTGCACTATTAGCCATTGTTTCTAGTGTTCTAGCAAGGGTTGAGTGGTGCTCAAGCCTAGATGTCCTCAACCTATTCACCAATATAGAAATTTGGGCACTATTTTGTGCAAGGCGATTGATGAGATCCTCTTGTGTGGCATCTACATGATCTAATGGAGGACATGGAGGGTTTCAGGGTGGTGCTGGTTGTTGAGGAGCAACATTTTAAGGATTTTGAGGGTTTTCTTGTTGCTCTTATGCAATGTTAACAGGGTTTTCTTGTGTTGCTTGTGCAGGAGGAGGTCTTTGTTGTCTATTTCATTTTTGGGGATTGCTTGAAGAATCTGACATCAAATTAATAAAAACAAAACTTAAATCAATTAAAAAACCCTAATTTAATTAAAATGCAAAGAAAAATAATCAAACAAATCAAATCTTACCTATTCGACGGGGTGCCATTGTTGAAAATTGCTTTCGATGATGGGAAAATAAAAAATAGTTGCAAACCCATGTGGGTTCAATGCTTTTTAGCTTCTCCTTGTTGTTGTTCCATGGTTTTGGGCTTTGAAAATGGCCAAAACCCGTGGCCTACACAAAAGAAATATGTATCTCAAAACAAATACGAGTTTTGAGAAACTTAAAAAAAATGTTCTGCAAAACCCGTACAGGTTTTGAGGAACTTTTGGTTTTTTTTATTGTTTTTTCTTTGGGCTTTGTGTTACCAAGCCTAGCACGTTTTTTAAATTCTAGAACCCACATGGGTTATGAAAAATGTTGTTTTTCTTTGGCATGTGGCCACTTTTCTGTTCACCATCTTGGTGCACTTACCCTTCACTTGCAATTCAACCACAAGTCTATGAAGCCACATTGCCTCCTTGCTAGCCTATGTTGCTACCATATATTTTTCCTCAGTAGTAGACAATGCCACCATTGCCTACAACTTCGACACCCAACTAACAACACCTTGAGCTAAAAAGAAAACATAACCTGTTGTAGACTTTCTCTTATCTTTGTCTCCACCAAAATTTGCATCCACATACCCATTAACTTGAAGACTACTCCCACTGTAACAGATAGCAACATTTGAAGTTCCTCTAAAATATCTAAGAATCCACTTCACAGTTGTCCAATGATCAGTACTAGGATTCACCATGTACCTACTGACAACTCCCACTGCTTATGCAATGTCTGGTATGGTGCACACCATGGCGACCATAAGACTTCCTACTACTGATGAGTATGATACATTAGACATCTATGTCTTATGTGCTAGGGTACTATTCAAAAGATAATTTAATATGATTAGGAAATGGAGTACTAACTCGTTGTGCTTTTTGCATATTGAAGCGCTGCAGAACCTTCTCCACATAAGTTTTCTGAGACAACCATAATTTCCTGTTGTTTCTATCTCTATGTATCCTCATTCCCAAAATCTGATTTGCATTGCCTAAGTCTTTCAACTCAAACTCCCTAGCAAGCTGAGTTTTCAAATGGATGATTTTATACATGTTGGGACCTGCTACCAATATACCATCGACATACAGTAGTAGAATAATAAAACTGCTATCATCATACCTTTGAAAATAGGCACAATGATCAGCCTCACATCTACTAAAACCCAAACTCAAGATGAAGGAATCAAACCACTTGTACCAACACCTTGGTGCTTGTTTCAAACCATACAATTATTTTCTCAGCCTACAAACAAGATTCTCATTGCCTCTTTCCTCAAAACCTTATGGTTGTTGCATATAAATCTCCTCAGATAGATCACCATGCAGGAAGGTTATTTTTACATCTAACTGTTCTAACTCCAAATCAAGACTAGCAACAAGAGCTAAAACAACTCTAATAGTACTTAACTGTACAACAAGTGAAAAAATTTCATCAAAATCAACACCTGATTTCTATGCATACCCCTTGGCCACCAATCCATCTTTATATCTCTCCAAATTATCATTTAAATCTCTCTTCAACTTGAAGACCCACTTGTTCCCAATATATTTTCTCCCCTTAGGAAATGGCACAAGCTCCCATGTTTTGTTCTTATGCAGAGCTTCCATATCCTCTTCCATAACAACTCTCCATTTTCTTTCACATTCAGCTTCACAAGCCTCCTGATATGAACTAGGTTCACCAACATCAATAAGTAATGCATAAGCAGAATTACAAGTAAGAGAATACCTTATAGGTGGTTTGATTACTTTACCAGATCTTCTTAAAACAGGTGATGATTCACCCTGTGGCTCAACTGGTTGTTGTTCTTCTGATTGATCTTCATCTAGTTGCTCTGCATCTGGTTGTTCTTCATCAAGTACATCTAGATGTGTTAGGACTCGGAGGAAAATGAGAGGGGGGGTGAATCAATTGTTAATTAATTTCAACCCAAATATAACTTAATCAAACTTGATACTTAATATCAGTAAACCAAACTTAATGTTGGTTGATAGATTAGGAGTTAATATTAATATCGATGAAACTCAATGCATAAAATAGAAAAAGAAACAACATCCACAACACATAACACAGAGATTTGTAAGTGGAAACCCTGTAAGGAGAAAAACCACAGTGGGAAACCTTACCCACAATGAAATGATACTACTGCAGATAGTATGTGTATACAAATGGGGTCTACACATGCAGAAAGGCCAACCGCCTGGAGTCACACTGGCTATAATTGGATGGTTAAATCCAATGATAATGTACTGCTCAAAGTAGCATCTCTAATGCTAGATTCAATACCGGTTAAGCTCTAATAATCACCTTCAAACCTTCTCTATGGTCTACTCATATGATCTTCAATATTTGCACATACCATGTTACAATACCATAACCTTACTTACAATATTCTTTTGTATATCCATCTCACAAATGAGATCTTACATATATACCAAAATCTAGGACCAAATGTATAGGTTGGCTAACTAAAATAAAATCAATTACAAACAAGTCAAGCTGTGATGCATCATGTCAGCTTAATACATTTACAATAGTATCCAATTAATAAATCATCTAAATAACGTGTCATACTGATCTAGAATAGATAATGCATGCCGGTCCATAACCTAGACCAATTTGCCGGTAATAGCAAATATGTCAACCCGATTAGACCAATAACCAAAATACTAGAACCAAGTGTCCAAACCATGTCTTCGACATAACCAAGTGATCTCCAGATGATAACAAGTCATCCTTAGTGCTGGTGAACAATATACCGATGAATGTGCATAAGTCATTGAACTTGTCGGTGAACATAATGTGTTGGTTCAACATAACCAAAGATCTCCAGAAGGATAAGTGTTGACATCAATGACAAAACTAATGCAACACATCTAATACCAACAAGATGATCATCATTTTTTTCAACCTCTACTGGAATAACTTCCATACCTTGTTGTTCTTTACCTCTTTGCATTGAATTTTTATTAAAATACACATCTCGACTAACAATAATCTTGTGGGCAGTAGTATCCCACAATTTGTACCCCTTTGCACCTTCTACATAGCCAAGAAAAATACATTTTGTAGACTTCTTGTCCAACTTATTTCTATTCTCTTTAGGAATATGTACATAAGAATTGCAACCAAAAATATAGAGGAATGAGTAATCAACTGGTTTACCTTTCCATATTTCTTCTGGAATTATATTATCAAGAGTAGTAGTGGGAGATCTATTGATTAGGAAACAAGCTGTATTTATAGCATCACCCCAAAATTTATGCTCCAAACCAGCAATACTCAACGTGTATCTGGCTCGCTCCATGATTGCATGGTTCATGCATTCAACAACAACATTTTTTTGTGGTGTCCTAGCAACCATCAACTGCCTTGCAATTCCATGCTCACTGCAAAATTGATTAAATTCTGTTGAACAAAACTCACCTCCATTATTAGTTCTAAGACATTTTATTGTCTTACCTTTTTTATTCTCTACTAGAGCTCTAAACCTCTTAAAAAAAGAAAATGTTTTATATTTCTTCTTGAGAAGATAAATCCACACCTTATGGGAATAATCATCTATAAATGAAACAAAATATGATGAACCTTCAATAGATATTACAGGAGCTTCCCAAGTATCTATATGAATTAGATTTAATACATCTTTTCTTCTAGTAGTACTTCTAGAAAAACTTAGTCTATTCTATTTTCCAAACAAACAATGTTCACAAAAACTTAAATCTTTAGATTTTGCGGAGAAGATTTTTATCTAGCAGTACCTTGAGACCTCATTCACTCATATGGCATAGCCTTTGATGCCAGGTTGATAATGAGTCCATCTCTACATCAGATACAACAACAACCTCTCCAATTTTAGTTTTGTCAACTAACTTATAGAGATTGACAACCTTCTCTCCCTTTAGCACAAACAAAACTCCCTTTATTACCTTGAGACAACTATTTTCACCACTGAATCTATAACCTTGTTCATCAAACACTCCAAGTGAAAGTAAATTTTTCTTTAAACCAGGTGCATGCCTAACACGTTGAATAGTTATAACTACTCCATCAAACATCTTGATTCTTACCTCTCCTTCACCAACAGCTTCACATGGGTTTTCATTTCCCATGTAGACCATACCACCATCACAAGAACAACAAGAAGTAAACCAATCTCTATGTGGTGTCATATGAAAGGAAGCACTAGAATCAAGAATCCAAACATGAAGTAAAGAACTTCTCAAATTAGCAATTAATACCTCTCCATCTTCCAATGGTGTATGAACTTCAATAGTGTTTGCCTTCAATGTAGGTGTACTAGGATTCTCCTTGGTTTCTTTTGACAGCCTGCAATCCTTCTTGTCATGTCCATTCTTGCCACAGTTATAGCATTTCACCCTTTTTTTATCCCTTTGATTTGGACCTGGTTTGTCCATGCTCATTATTTGCTCTTTTCGGAGTTATGCCTCTCGCAACAAGGGCTTCATTAGAAGAAGATCCTTGAGATGTCTTCCCCCGTGAAGCTTCAGAGATTAAAGCAACCACCACATCCTCAAATACCAGCTTCCCACTTGGTACAAAATTACTAAGAGCCATAACCAACTGATCCCAACTATCTGGAAAGGAGCAAAGTAATATTGCTTCCTTATCTTCTTCATCAATTTTCACATCCACTGAAGCCAATTTGCTTGTCAGTGTAATGAAATCATTCGGATGATCTATGATAGATGAATTGTCATGCATCCTCAAATTATACAATTGTCTCCTTAGAATAATTTTGTTTGCTAATGAATTTGTCTCATATAGCTTTGCAAGCTTATTCCACAAGTCATGAGCAGATTTCTCCTCTGCAACATTCAACATAACTAAATCTGCTAGATATAATTGGATTGTTGCTCTAGCCACGCTATCCATGGTATTCCAATCTCCTATGCTCAAATTTGCAGGTTTTGATGATACTCCTTTAAATCTCTATCACATCCATCCTTCACCAACAAAGCTTGAATCTTAAGCTTACATAGAGCAAAATTCGAACCATCAAACTTATGTACCTCAAATCTGGTAACACTATTTCCAGCCATTTCTCACTTCTAAAAACAAATATCTTCTACACAAATAACCTATGCTCTCA
Organism: Cryptomeria japonica; assembly: GCF_030272615.1. Lineage (NCBI taxonomy): Eukaryota > Viridiplantae > Streptophyta > Pinopsida > Cupressales > Cupressaceae > Cryptomeria > Cryptomeria japonica. The sequence continues at coordinate 58,565,581 of NC_081408.1, forward strand.
TACCAATTGTGAGAAAAATAACAAGTGCAGAAAATTTGTAAAGAAGAACAATAGAACATAACACACAGATTTACGTGGAAACACCTGGTAAAAATATACCAGTAAACAACCATGAGCAAATTTTGTCTTTCATATTGAGTCTCAGGGATTACAGAGTTACAACAATCTCAAAGTCATTTAGGCCTTATTTTCAAACAAGGAAGAGCTACTCTCTATATATACAAATTTGAGAAACTTAATGCAATAATTAAGTTCTCAAATTTGCCACCTCTAACCCTTCTAATTCCACCACTATAGACATATTATTGAATAAGCCTATATGATGCTCTCAATCGTCTACAAGGTTGACACATATAGAGTCCAACTTGATTCTACTATGAATCACTCAATAATTTACTAAGTCAACACAACCGAGTTGCAGAGTCCTGGTTGGAGACAACTTACTAAATATAGTAAGTACGACTCACACAACTACAGGTATGACACATACAGGAGAAAAGTCCTAATTCAAGACAACTTGTATGACACATATGGAATAAAAGTCCTAATTGACTTCGCATTCCAACAAAAACTTCCCTTATAAGTGTTACATTTTAGTAGGCTCCATAGCCAACAATATGAGGCAGTAGCCTAAAAATATTAACTAGGGCACAAAAGCTGATAAATCATTTTGAAGTCATAGAGGATGCATCCTCAACTTTGATGAAAGTGTAGATCTGATTGACCAAGGATTCAATTTGCCTCACATATTGCATAACAAGAGGTAAATTGTAGACCCAAAGTCAAATTGAAATAGAATTTATTCACCATTTATTGCATTAAAAAAAAGGGAAACCACAGGGTCATGCGAGAAAACCAAATCTGCCAAAAAATCCAAGGCCCATTGTCTAGAATAAGGAAGAAGTCATGGTCCAACAACTGCATCAAAGGAGTAGACAAGGTATCCCAAACACACTTGCTCTAGGCTAAGAGCTCATCGATAGATGACCTCTTCTCTAAAGCTCTGAAATTAGTGCCTTTGATCTAATGTCAAACAAAATCTTGAAAACATACTCATCCAAAATATGAAAATCCATTGGCTTAGAAGCTAGATGGAATGATTCTTGCCATGATCATCCAACACTAGCCTAGAATCATCATTTTGATCCCTATCTCCATTTTTCCTCTGGATATCTCTTGCTTCACTCCACTTCTTCTTACCTGTCAAATGCGCTTATGCTCCTTCCTACTCCTACTTAACATCGCACATTGTGCTCTCGATACTATCTGTCAACTTAGAACTATTTTCACTTTCAATTCTTATTATTCAATGAAATACTTTTAGCAAATATTTAATGACATAAAAAATTAGTTGTAAGAAACATGAGGTAATTTTTATTTCTCATATAGTTATGTTCTAATGGATTGAACTTTATTGCCATGAGATTTTATAATGAAAATTTGTGCATTGATAAAATTTTCTAAATTATACAACTCTTGTTAATATTAAATTGGATTTGTTGACCATAATTATATTACACATGAAGATAGAAAAATATTAAAGGTAAATATTTGTATTAAATATTTAAATAGATATATCTCCCAAAATATAATATTAAACAGGTTGTTAACATAAAATAGTTTTCTTTTTTCAATGTATATAGAATCAAGTATAGGAGATGATTTCTTCATATTTAAATTAAAAAAATTCAACAGATATACTTAAAATATAATATAGTTATACGTAGTTTTATTAGATGAACATATTAATTAAAGTAAATAATGATAAGAAATTTAAATTATTTAGATAAAATAATATAATTAGAAAAGTTGGAACTAACTTAATTTCATAATAGTGTTTTTATATAATATTGCAATGCAAATACAAAGTATTCCTTGTGAAAAATCTCAATATTTCTAAAATGATAAATGGAACCTTATTAATAAAAAGGTTTGAAAAAGTAAAACTATGGTTTCATTTTGTAAACTCATTCAAGTCTTGATAGAAAGATGAGGATAAAAAGAGGGGTCTTAGGTGTTCATTATTCTAAAAAATATTAAAATCTAAACTTCAACAAATAGTTTAATATGCCTGCATTGTCACATTATGTCTATTGTCATCTTCTCACCCCCCCCCCCCCCCCCCACCCCACAATGAGAATCAACATTGAATTTCCATCTCACAAGTTCTAATCTCATTTATCTAGTAAACCCATTCAAAATCTATAAATTGAACAATCCCCAAACCATTTTCAAGGAAGAAGATTAGATGTACCAAGGTTATGCTATAAAACTAGGAAAAACTGACTTTACAGGTCAGCAATTAGCCATCACTTGGAGTGTGACATCAAGGTCATAAATGGTTTCTATGGTAAGAGATTTCATTCTAGTTATCATTCTTTATATTGTTTTTCCTATAACCTTAGTTTCATGCTTGATATAAGCTAGGATTCGTAATTGATACTTGTTTCCTATTGTTTAACCTTGTGTTTTAGTGTCCAAAATTTCTACTCACAATTTATGCATATCTATATAATGAAATCTTTATTTTTAGTAAGTTAATATTATACTTGAGTAGTAAATGTTATGAATAGTTTGATGCATCATGTTTTCTTTCATTTACTTCACAATTTTGGCTCATGCTTTTATCAATTATTTAACTATCCCTATTTCACATTGGGATAGTATGGACACAAAGATGTTCTCTCATTTTAATCTTCAAATCCTTGTTTTTAGACTATCCACATGGCTTATTTACACAATAAACTTAGTTTTTGTCATAGAGTGTCATATATTGTTGTTATAAATGACGAAAAATGTGAAACCACCTAAAATATGAGAGATAAATTCATTCATGAAAAAATATTATCTATAATTTATTAAGAAAGTGTATGCTTCATCTTTCCTTATCTTGACTTTACATTCATATTTTTATGTTCCTATTTAGCATTTAGATAACATAAAAATACTTATAGTAGTTCATGATGATATAAGTTATTTTGATAATGTGTTGTGTTGCTCATCTCATTTGTTCCTCATGATTTATTCATAAATATATATTTCACATTTTTATTATTTCATGTATGTTGTAATCTCCCTCACCTATTTTGTCATTACCTTATATGTTTCCTTATGTTTTTATATCTTTTATTACATCTTTTTTGATATTGTATTAACACTCCTTTAACCTTTTCTATTTGGCTTCATGCTTATCTTCCCAATTGGAGTAATGTTGGTTATATTTTCCTAGCTTGACATATTTCCTCTGAGTTTTATTTATATCATCTCAATTCATATGCTTTTATTTATGAATATCTTCTTTTATTTACTACTTGGGTTTCCCACATGCCTTTGTTTTAATTTCTATATAATTATATTTTGGGGCATAATAACATCCACCAGCATATGCAATGATTTTCCATATCTTTAGCATACAATCTTACATTGGAGTACACCATTTCCTCCTCTCTTTATACTTTGGACATTTATTGTTACATATTTGAAGTTACATCAATAGCATCATTTCATCCCCTATACCATTTGAACTTTAATTGCCATATTAATTGGACTTATACCTGAGTCAAGGATCAATATTCATTTGCCTATCTCATGCCCCTTTTACTTTATAAGCTTCAATTTAACACTTTATCCAACTAGGGATATTTAGATATTCATATTATTTTATGGCTAGATACATAAATATTACTTAGTTTTACCTTCATACTTATCTATTAACACATGATTTACATTAGCACATATATCATAGTTTTTATCATGTCATTTTAGTGTATCTTATTTGAGCATTACACTTTGACTATATGAACACATAAACATATATTTGAATTACATTAGAGAAGAAGTATGCATCCATCCTTTTCCATTTGAGTCATTATTATCATATATTTACATTTGAGATGCAAAAAGTCTTTCCATTTACACATGTTTTCACCTTATTTCATAATCATTCACACGAGGGACCTCCTATATGATAAATAATTTCATGCTTATATGTTACATTAGTGTGCTCACTTGACCCATTTGAACTCACTTGGTAGAATTAAGCCTTCCCCTTTATCAAATTGAGGGAACTCAACATTTCCTTATATCATATTGCAAAAATCAATCATTCCCATTTACAAGCATTATGCTTCCCTCTTTATTACATTTGTGGTAAAATCAAGCCTTTCCATTTGGAAGAATCATTATTTATCTTAATATATTGTGTCTCCATGGTTGCATCATCATATATGATAACATCAAACTTCTCCTTTATTATGTTGTCATTTCATTGCACTAAGATAGGTGTGTTGGGGTACTAAGGATGATACCAAAATCATTTTCCTATGTTAGTTCAAGAAACATTATTATCCATTGGTGTTATCTCCAACACATATACTTATAATGCTTATCTTTTGAGACACTTAAATATGATAGTTATATAGTGCATTCTTGACAAGCATTACTATATATCGTGATATGATTACATGCTAGTACATTCATAATGCTTGTAAGCTTACCTTTATTTTCAATATACTAGATTCCCTCTCCCACAATTCCTTGTATCATATGGATGCAACCAATTATCAAGGGGACATATCATATATTCTCATGTCTAGATCTACAAATATTTACAAGTTCTTACAAAAAATCATCTTTTACTCTTATGGTGAGTATATAAAAGGTGAACATCCATGACCAAATTCTCATAAGGTCAACTACATTATATGGACCCCATTATTATATCCTTTGATTATCTAATCTATATACTTTGCAGTCACATTTATAAATGCTACATACTTTTAGATGCATAATCATTCTAGGATTCAGATGCTCCTAAAAATGGGGGGAACATGTCATGGTGAAATTTTCATAATCACATTTTTTTCCCCATTTAGGCTTGTTCTTATTTTCAAGGGAGTGTTGTTTCTTAGGACTAGTCTATAGTCATAGATGTCTTCATGATTATAAATTCATCTAACCTAAATTAAAATTTCACTAACTTCCTTTCATTACTCTAAGGCCAATTAAACACAAATTTCTGAAATTTGTTGCTATGACATTGTATTTAAATGCATTATTTAATTCATCTTAATCATGTCCACCTCTTCAAGCACATATCATTTGTTGAAACATTTCAATATATATATTAAAATATTAAAATGAATATGGTTGACCTAGGAGAACATTTCCCTTTGTTCTAGAATTGCATCCCTAGAAAGTTATTTATAACGACTACTAGTTGATCAAGCTAAGTAAGTTAAAAAAATTTGTAAAATACATAGTATAAATTCATGGGTGTTTGGACAAATTCTCAACCACAAATCCGTCCTTAATCACAAAACTCATTCTTACATAATGTCAATAGAAGATTTAATTTCCTACATGATCTATCATTTTCTATTCTTATTCTCAAGCCATATTAGATTCAAATTTGAAAACACATATTAAATTCAAATCTACATCAATCTTTACACGTTTAACAATTGTAAAACTAAATACTATTATTTTTATTTACATTTTTAATTTGAAACAAAAAATATCAAATTTCAACTTTTAATTGACAAATCTAAATTAATTTTAGTTATATATTTGATTACATTTACCTAAAATATAAGTATCAAATTTATTTATTTGATATTAGATAATAAAAATTATAAAAACTAATTAATACGAAAAATGCTGGAAAATTCATCATCACGTATAATAAATTAAGCTTTAACCATATGAACACAAAATTATGATAATATTTCCTTTCCAACACATAAAAGCACTCAGCATTTTCTAAGAAGTGTGAACAAAGAAGTCACGTATCCTTTTCTATCAATGAAATTACGTAGTGGGTATGAAAACAAATGACAGAAAGTGTGACAAGATTTTGGGAAGTTTTTCCTCCTTTTGTCAACAATCTATAGTGGGACGTGACATTGATAGTGAATTGCCGTGCTGACCAAGTAAAGTTATCATGCTTTTAGTGAATTGAATATTATAGAAAGGAAATTGGGTAGGTAATGAGTAAATTTTCACCCCAGCACAGAAAAGTCTCAGCCGTTGGGAACACGAATTGAATGAATGAAGGTATTCACTGTTATTTTCCATTGTAGAAAAGTCTTAGCCGTTGGTAACACGAATTAAATGAAGGAAGAAGTTATTCAGTACTAAAACAAGGAAGAACGTATTCAGTACTTTTTCACATGTGTCTTTTTACCTGTTTATTAATAGCCTTCTTACATTACATGCATTTTTCCAATAAATTTTAAAAAACTGTTTTCAACGAATTAGATCTATATCAATGTAAATTGTACAGCCAGTTTTTTCAAAAAAAAAAGTGGGTGGAATTGAATCATGTCTTGAATTTATACAATCGACTAGAAGTTTAATCAAGCCACTTAAGAGTATGCAAGATGGAAATGAGTAGGTAATGAACATTCACCCTTATGACTAATAGGTAGAGCCTAGCCAAAATACTATCTAGTTGATATAAAAAATAACCTCATCAACAATTATGAGAGGTACAAAATTTTGAAGGATATTAAAAATAATATTATCAAGAAAGTATAAACACAACAAGAGTGATAAAGAGAGCGTATAGTTGTTTTGATTTACAGAAATTTTCTACTTTTCAATTTATCCATATTATGGAGAGTCTTCTCAAATTAGGATAAGCCATTGGAATTGAATATCTTTGATATGTTTAAAGTTTTCTCTATTCAATACACCTGAATTATAGAGAGTGTTCTTGAATTGGAAGAAGCCACTAGCATCAAATGTCATTAATATGCTGAAATTTTATTCTATTTAGTTTCCCTCTCATTATGGAGAGCATTTTCTAATTAGAATAGGTCACTAGTAACAAATTTATTTAATTTACTAATTTTTCTCTTTTTAGCTTTCCCTTATTGTGAATATTATTTATAAATCAAGATAGGTTACCAACATCAAGCGTCTTTGATGTACTACAAATTTTCTCTTTATTTTTCCCTCACTGTGGAGAGTTTTCTTGAAGCAAGAAAGGCCACCAATGTTGAATGTATTTCATAAGCTAAAAGTTCACCCTCTTCAGTTTTCCCAACCTTTCCAAATTTAAATGTCATTAGTATTAAATGTCTTCAATATTTCTAAAAAATCTCTTGAATTTGTACTATTTGTGGAGAGTTCCTAAATTGGCCGAATTTCTAGTACCCTCAATTATTTTCTTAATATTTTCAAATGACCTCTCTTGATTGTTCTCTCAAACTCTTAATTTCTCCTATATATTTTCCACCTATTTCGCTAGTTAAACATGTGACTTCGACATATCATTCAACAAGTGTTGGCCAAAAATCATATATGCATATTAGAGCATTTGTTTAACAAATAAAAGAACACAATGCACCAACATATTAGGCTAAATGATACTTGTAGTGTTATAAAATTGCAACCCTAGAAATTTTTCACCACATTAGGGTCCTCACGTAAAGTGAATCGAATCCCCAAGCCTAATCGGAGACTGGAGACTGCTCAACCCTTGAAATCTGCACTTTCCTTGCTCCCCGCACTACCTAGACTACTTCTTGTCCTAAGAAAAGAGCAGGATAGGGGCATGGCGCCCTTGTCCCTACCCTATTTTGGGGCAGGACCCTTCCAAATTTGCATTAGAGGTTGCACATCGAGTGGGAAAACTCCGCCGATGTTGGTATGTGACAAAAATCGGTCCTATTAGCCCTAATTGACAATATAGAAGTTGCATTCATCCTCCCATTGGCATAACACAAAAACAACAAGTCTTCATAAGCGAGAAATTAAAGCAATCAAGCATTGAGTATCTCAAGTCTCCCTTCAAGGCTAGGTGTTGCATTCAAGTCAAGGATTCAACCATTGAAGAGGAGATCCATTTCAACATTCAACTTCATACAAGCAATTTTATCAACATTTCTATCACAACCTCCCTTGAGGTGATTTACATTTCAGTCTTTCATTTACATTTACTTTCAAGTACTTTCTTTCATCATTTGGTTAATTCTAAAACTGGGGTTTGACCTGAAGGAAAACCCCCCAATCCCAACCCCTTTTCTATGTGTAGGTTGTAGGTGCATAGCTGTACTTTCAGATTTGGACTCCATTTGTAGAGGCGGAAAAACCCCTTTCATTTCATGGATTTTTCGGAGGACTGTGTACATTTTTGCCACTATCTGGGAAACATTTTTTCAAATTCGCAGGACGACTTTGTCTCGACATATTATTGCCAGATCCAAGTGCACAACTTCATCCCACACATCGATCTCGAGTTATAATCAGTTCTTTGTCACTTTTGCACTTGGTCTTAATACATAATTCAATCAATTCCTTTCCATTCCAAGAAGAGGGGTTTGCTTATCATTCACATATAATTTCATTTAGAATTCAATCTTCTTCTTTGGAGGTTGAATCTAGTGAATTCCCCCCCCCCCCCCCCCCCCCCTCTTCCAATGTAATGCATGAAAAGTGTTTGAAGGGAAATCCGTAGTGAAACTCTCATCTCTCTTTGGAGGGAAAGGATAGCTTTCCTCTATATCTCTCATTCACACATATTTCACTAACATTACATTTTGGTGAACCCAATGTCTTGCATGCTTTCCTTTGAACCAAATTGCATATTTTTTCATTTACAAGTTTAATTTTTCAGCAAACTTAGTGGTTAATTCATTAAAAACCCTATTTTTTAAAATAGGAATTGAGCTTGTGATTTGTAAAAATTGCTTGTTGTTATCTTAGATCTGAAAATTATTTTGTTTGTCAAATTCGATTTCTTCATTGTCTTGTTCAATTTGCAGATCAAATTTACAAAATTAAGTGGTTAATTGTCAAAACCCTAATTTTCAAAAATCATCTTGAACTTGTGTAAAAATTGAGTTTCCATTCAATTTTTTAGATTTGTGACTGTTTTCAGACTCGTCTTCATTCCTACAATTCAAATTTTCAATTTCCCTCCTTTTTCTAAAATTCAAATTTCAAAAATTATGTGGTTAGGTCATAAAACCCTAATTTTTAAAATTTAATTGGATTTTGTGCAAATTTCAATCAATTTCATTCAGATTTAAATTTCTAAACATTTTCCAAGGTGTCCCTATCCATTAGGTTTGACCTTTTTCAAATTTGCAATTCAATTCCTCTTTTTCTTCAAAACCCTAATAGGGTCCTATTTTCACATTTGAACCTTAATTTCACCTATCTAGAGATCGTAAAATTTGCCAATTGTTTGGGGTTACCTTTAAAATCATCGTAATATTCATCCCTGAACAATTTCGAAAAAATTTGGTCGGACCATGTGCATTCCCACCACGGTCCTCGGCTTTTTTCTTGAAATTTTGAGAGATTGTAATGACTGTATTTAATAACCTAAATCCAGAAGATTGGATGATTTCTCCATTTTTTATCTCTCTAGAATCAAAAATACCTCCAAAATTCAACATTTCAAATTTCAAGATTTTTTTTTAAATTAAGAGGTTAATTAGAATCTGCCTTGATTTTAAAAATTCTCTTTTTGTTAATTTTAAAATTAAGTGGTATCCCCTTGGCCCTAATTTTAAATTCCAATTTCTTTGGATTTATTATAAAATTATTTTAGAAATTATGTCATTTTTCTTTCTCCAACAAAGTTCAAATTGTTTAATCATTATTTTCTTCAATTTTGCATTACTCAATTTTGTAAGCTTTGTTTTTGAAATTCAAAATTCAAAATTTAAAATTCAAATTTTCTCTCTAGTGCATGAGTTTTACCACCATTAGTCCTACCTATACAATCCCCATTAGACAAAGCATTAGAATTAAGACCTCCCAAGGTTTAATTACCAAGGAGATGGAGCCTAATTTGGGTGACTTCTTTAATGAGGATAATGCTAATTCTTCCCATCCTAATCATGTGCCTATTTATCCCATGATGAAGAAGAAGCTTTAACTAGAGTCTCTATAGATCAACTTTCCAAATTGGACAATCAATTTGGCAACTTTCAATAATGGATGTCCCAAGAATACCCTAATAGTGAAGCTCTTCCATTAATTGAATGCCTTAAGCGCATGATTCAAAGTGATAAGAATAGAATTGATATTGTATACACCTAAAAATGGTCTGAAGATAATTAATTAAATAAGAAATTATTTAATTAATCCCCCTCCCTAATTTAATTAAATTCATTAGCAATTTGATTAAATTCTCCCTTTCATCTACTTATTAATAAATCCAAGGATTTATTCATTAAGTTCATTTCAATAGAAACCCTTTGATTAATTAATTCACATTAATTAATCCTCCCCCCATTTCAATCAATTCTTCTAATCCCCTAATTAATTAAAACAAATCAATTTATGAGTTGTTGAAAATTAATTAGTCTTTTCCTATTATTTGAATTTTTAAATTCAAATTACCCACATGCCTCCTAACTTCTAACCACCTGACCTAACCATCCATCTAAACTAACCCATTCCACCTAACCTTGGGTTTGCCCAACCCTGTCCTATCTTGAACATTCTAACCTCCTTATCCTAACCTCTTATGGTGTGGATATTCTTCCCTTGAGACACGTGGCACTTTGGCCACATGTCTCCTCTCTTGGACACTTGCCCTTTTATGAGCAAGGATCTTTGACACTTGTCACCATAGAGATGACAAGTGTCCCTTCCTCCAACCTCTTCTCCAACCTCCTCCAATTTCACACTTGATATCTTTAGACTCAATCTTGACCGTTGATTCCTGCCACCTCATCCCTGGCCTTGGAAATCCTATAAATATCCCCCATTTTGGAGTGCAAAGGATCCCATCTCATTATCAATTTACGCATTGTTATTGTAGGCATATCATTTGAGCATTGTTGTTATAGGCAATTGCATCTTAGATTTAGCTTAATTTGATCTTTTTCTAGCATAATTATTGAATCATGTAGCTTAATCAATCTCTTTTCTAACTTAATTACATCATCATCATAGCTTAATCATGCATATCATTATCTTAATTAGTCTCTTGGATCAACCTAGCATAATCAATCTCATCTTTGCATATCATTATCATTTCAAATCCTCCATCTAGGTGTAGTCAAGTCACTGGGATTGCTTATCCAGATCTAAGAGCAAATCCATACTTGCATCTCTTAGGAGGCGATAGGTCGCTTTGTCATAGTTCATCTTTATTTGCTTGTTATTTGCTAATCATGCTTGTAATGATCTATTGAGTATTTGTGTTGTAGCTGCAGGTATCACACTTCACAGGCATGACATTTTGGCACCCACCATGGGGCCATAAATCTCATTTTTGGCCTCTTAACATTATCAAATTTCTAATCTAGCAGGTTTTTGGCCGGGTCTGATTCAGAATTTTGTACGAGTTCCCTTTTTGTCTCATACGAGTTCCTTTGTGTCCTCGTACGAGTAGGTGAGAATTGTCATAGGAAATTTTGTTTCTATGATTTCAAAATAGATTGCATTTTAGGGTTTTCATGCTTCAATTTGATTATTACTAATGCTAACCTTGGCCTGTTTGTGAGCTTTTTGATAGCCGAACTGGTTTTTGCAAGATGATTGTCAAAGATTACGCTTGTCAAAGCTTCATTTCATCCAAACATCATGACTACTAACATATCTATTTTGTAGGTTGCCTAGGAGGACTCAACCAAACTTTATGTCTTCTTTAAATTTTCTAGGCACTTTTTGTGGCTAATGGAAATGAACAAACATGTCTTATGTGTTTTGATGATAGGCGAGTATGATCTCACCTTTCTTAGGTGATCAAAAAGCTAGACTCATCCTTTGCTTTCAATAGTGCACATCTTTAGCGGGCTTGCCCTCCTAAGGAGCCTATAAGGCCAAAGCCATTAAGGTCGGTGAGAGGGGAACGACCCAAGTGGGAACGGCTAATGCCAAGTACTCCAACCCACTATAAAATAAATGTGATTTGATGAAAATCAAGTCAATGGAAGTGCTTGAGAATAGCTCTCCCCGTACCTTTGGGTATATCAAACCTTGGTTTTCAAGGTTGGGAGACCTCTTAATTGAGTTTATACCCCGACGCGCCGAACAGATCCCTTACTAGTTCTAATTAAGATTAGAAGCTACCCGATTCACCTCCGAAAGGGGACTAATCTTTGTGTAAGAGAGATAGTAACTCTCCCAAGACACTTTCCATATCGTGCCCACATTAGCATTTGGAGTCGGATAATACGGCATTGAGAATCCATTGCGTGAGACTCAACGATCGTATTCTAATTAGCTATTGGGTGTGTGCCTAAGTTTGCAAGCAAAGGTTTTCTCTCTCAACCAACTTCCTTAGGTAGCATACTATGCTTGAGGTCACTTATCATATTGCGTGTTTGCTATGTCTTTGTCCCTAAAAAAAAAAAATCAAACATCTAAAAAATTGGAAAACAAAAGCAAAACATCAAACTTCATTAATCAAAAATCTATCCAAACAAAGTTTTTGTCTCTGTCCTGTCCTCTGTCATATGAGGCATGTAGTTTATCATCTGGTCCAGTGAGAATTTTCATGCAAGTCATCTTAGCAAAAAAATTTATGTTATCTTTTATCGTCTAGCCTGGTGAGAATTGTCATACGAGTCATTTTAGCAAAGAATTTTGTGTCATCTTTTGTCGTCTAGTTCTGTGAGAAAGCTCGTATGAGTTTATGTCTTCTATCATGTGAAATTTCTGGTTTGTCGTATGAGCCTGTCTAAATTGTCATTCGGGGTTGTGTAGGGTGTTGTACGAATTTATGTCTTTGTCTGTCCATAACTGTCTTCTTGCATGTCTTTTATAGATCTGTCATATTTGGTTGGTCAGTTTATAGTGAGCATAAACACCTGATATCTGTCATTCTGTGCTTAGATTGTCACCTTGGTTCACTTGGTCAAGTTATCATCTGTCAAATTGGATTCTAGAAATAGACACCTCAAGATTTTCAAGTATTCGCCTTCAACAAGTTCAAGATCTAACACCTCAAAGTGCATTATCACCCTCTTGGATAAACTGATCACTCAAAACATAGTTTTTCATCATGATCTATCATCCTCTATCACGAAACTACAACATTTGGTCAGGACAACCTTGTCCCACATCGTAGGATATATCATTCCTATTGGACTTGGTTTTTATCAAAATCATCATCATTGCACTCCATAATCGAAGATCGAAAAACTCGCAAACTTTTAAAACACTTGAATCATATTTTCATGTCATATCACTTTATCACATTTACATTGACAATTGATCACTTATTGAAATAACTTTTGGACAATCGAATCCTAGCACAATATCTAACACACCTGTATGCCCATTTTAACCAGGGCTCAGAGACGAAAGATTGCAAAAATAGAAATAGAAACATTTGAAATAACTGAAGATTATAGATACATGGAACACGAAGATGAAATACAAGTTGACAAGGAAATAACGGAACAACATGTCAGAGACATCAAAAAAGATCCTCAATTAGATAAATTTATGGAGAAAATATTGGAGGGAGACAAAGAAAAATATTTCCTAATGTTAGCAAAATTTGGTGCTACACTCCCCCAAGATTTTGATGAACAAATTGACACAAAAGAGAAGTGACCTCCCCATTAATAATGAACAATGTGAGGATAATTTTGAGCTCAAAATTAATGACACGTCAACTCCTAGTAACACCAGAACCAATGAGGAAACTTACATTCCCAAAAGGGATGACATAGAAATTTTAAATAACAAGCAATCCAATGAGGATACAAGAAGGGGTAGAGATGATACAAGAAGAGATCAAGATCCTCCTAGAATGCAAAATCATGGTTATGCAAGAACAAATCATGTTGATAATCCCATCACAAACACAAAAAATACAAACACTGCAAACACAAATTCAAGACATGCAGAGAGGAAATGTTAGAAGATACTCACTTCAAGAAATTTGTCCTTATCCATTCGACATAAATCTAAACATGATACCATTTCCTATAGGTTGTGAAACTCATAGATATGAAAAATATGATGGAAGCACCGACCCTCAAGATCATATATGAGAATTTTGCACAATGAGTATGAAGTTTGCACATGAGGATACATACTTGATGAGATTATTTCCGAAAAGCTTAACTGGACTAGCTATGGAATGGCTCTCCAAACTTCCACCTAGAATCAAATCATTCTCAGAATTAGTAGATAATTTTGTTTCACAATACTCTTACAACATACAACATGAAGTAACAATGCTAGACCTATGTAATGCCAAACAAAAGAGTGGAGAACCTTTCATGATATTTTTATAGAGATGGAGACGGTTAGCTTCACGATATCCTCGTACAATGCCAAAGTATGAAAAAATGGACATATTCATCAACAACCTAAATGATCAAATGAGTTATCATCTAAAAATGCAAGGACATCAAAGTTTTGGAAATATGATTGATAATGGAATCAGAATGGAGGAAGCCATGATAAAGAAGGGTGAGTTGAAATATACAAAGAAGGAGTTCACCCTCCTAACAACACTAACAACAACAACAATGATAAGCCCAAGTTTTGGAATAGAAATCATAATATCATCAACGATGGGATAGTGGATAACAACAATGTGAAACCAAAAAAACCAGTTTTTAATTTATCAAATCACTTAGTAGCAGCTTAGCAAAACAACAATCACCAAAAAGCTACTATCAAAAATTTCTTTCGAAGTCAATTTACAAACATTGGTTAACTCTTTGGGTCAGCACTAAAGACACTTCTCGAAAACAAATTGATTACTTTGCCAGAAGAAAGGAACTACGAACCTCAAGTAAAACCCCCTTGGTGGAATGATAACCATTATTGCAATTTCCATCGAAACAAGGGACACCACACAGATAATTGTCAATGGTTGAAACATGTAATCCAAGATTTGATTGATAATGGGGTAATAACTGTGGATGGACATACGACAAACAAATCTCATACAACTTTTAAAACTCTGCTTCCAAACTATGAGAAGGGTGAATCATCAACAACAAATAATGGTAAAGGTAAAGCAAAGGAAAACTACACTCATACATATGATAATGTGGTAAATGTGATTGTAGTTAAAGAAAAGAAAAATCAAGAACCTACTCATGCTATCACAAGAAGCAAAGATAAAGTTGTTTTGTCGGGTCCTACCACTAACATGTCATCCACTGCAAAATAATATAATCTAGTGGAGCAATCGCAGAAAATTCCCACGTAAATATCCATCTTAGAACTTTTAAAGCTTTCACCTGCACACAAAGAAATTCTTGAATGAGCATTAGTAGATACAACAGTGTCTAAAGATCTGGATATAGATCAATTCCAAACCATGGTGGGACACCTCACAACCCCTCACTGCTTATCATTCACCGAAGAAGATGACATGTCCTTACAACATCCCCATCATGCTCCCTTGCATATCGAAGTCATCATTCATAATACGTGAGTTAAATGTGTCCTAATAGATGGAGGTGTTGGCTTAAATATTTGCTCTTTGAGTCTAGTCTATGCTCTAGATTATTCAGAAGATGCAGTTGATCCCTGAAAAAAGATCACCATCAAAGCATATGATGAAGAAGAGCGTTCCTCTAAAGTAATTGTGATGTTACCCATCAGAGTGGGACCTTTATAGAAAGACATAGCATGCCAAGTTCTAGATTTGGACTTATCATACAACATACTCTTAGGAAGGCCCTGGATACATGGCATACAAGTTTGTTCCATCCACATATCATCAGTGCCTAAAGTTTCCCTACAATGGGAAGGAAATCACGATCTTAGCAGATTCTAATCCATTTCAGTATTGTAGTAATCTCAAACTAGCTCAAGAGGTCATTGTTCCTCATAATAGGGAGGCATCATCTTCGAACAGACAATCTAAAGAGAAATCATTTGCCTCAATTATGTCAAGTATGGAAAAAAAAATGCAGCTAAGAGATCGAAGGAATGATGAATATTCAATATCACAATTACCACTTTCTCCTAAATCCTTTGGAAAACCATCAAACTCTAAACAAAAACCAATTGTGAAACATCTTCCAATATTTTATGGAGCATTTGTTAGTGTTGGGACCTTATCAGAGGAAACAGAAGACAAAGATCTACTACAGTGGCTATACAAGGATGAAGAAGTCCAACAAAAGATCAACAATGTCTGCATACCTACAGAAAAGTATGGAAAAGGATTTAACATTCTCAAAAAAATGGGATACACTAGAACAAGCCCTATAGGGAAAATAAAAGAAGGTATATCAAAACCTATCCAACCTCATACTCAGCAGGCTACAGACAAAGTAGGCTTAGCGTATGAACAAGTTACTCTACCAGAAGACACATCTTTTAGCCAACAACAAGAGAAATATGAAAACAGACAAGAACAATTGGCAATTGAAAGAGAAGAAACATCAGCTAAGCCACAAGCACAAGCAAACATGAAATGGGAAAAGAAGCAAGCTTCAAATCAACAGGAAAAGCAAACTAAAAACACCTCCCAAATAATCATAAATTTCAATAAAAACAAGCACGAACTTGGTACAAGTCAAGGATAACTCATAGAAAGGTTGACAAAACTCAATCTCAGTCCAGAAGAAGATGAATATGAAAGAAGAAAAGTAGAAGAAACAAATCAAAAGCTATATGAACAAATCCATAGATTGCAAGCTGCAAGTGAGATAGATTCTAATGAATGGGAATGGGATTCCTATCACTCTGAAGAATAAACTGAAGAAAATTTCTTTGAAGAAGATGTAGGAGTCGATGTAGTTCACACGTATGCAGGGAAAACATTAGGAACTAGCTCACTTGAATTAGAATTGCATTCGGTTGACTTGGACTTAATCGAGAACGATCAGGTGCTCCTTGTGTGAGGTCATTCTGACGAGAGTACCATTCTAGACATAAACATACATATCAAAAACTTTGATACATCCATCATGACCCTTGATACTCTTGAAACATCTCAACCTAAGGACCCCTTACCTCTAATCCACCCCGAACTTATTGATTGGGAGAATGAAGGACATACTTCCATTGATACCTTTCCGAATGACCATGCCATATCTGTATATGTTAATGTAATCGAACCTGCAAGAACTCTCAGTAGGAATTTCAACAACGCATCTTCCAGTTAAGTGGGTGCCAAATCTCCTAGTCGCAAAAAGGAAAATAAAGAAATCAATATCAGGTCTAATGTTGAAAACCGTTTCTTGACAGCATTAGATTAGGAAAAAATAAAAAGAAAGGATGCATCTAACGGTGAAAACCTCCTCGAGGCACCAAAAGATGGGATATTTGACACTTTACCTGCACACTATCAAGAAAGGTCATCCATTTTGATCAAACCAATAGAGACAGTTAACATTGGAACAATAGAGCAACCAAAGATCCTACATCCAACAACTTCTCTGTTAGAAGCAGAAAGGAAACAATATATGGAATTATTCAAATGATGGCAAATCAATTTCGCCTAGTCATATGAAGACAATGTGCCAGGATTGGATCCAAAGCTTATTATGCATCACTTAAATGTTAGTCCAGGAGCTAAACCAGTTAAACAGAAACTAAGAAAGATACATCCACATATCGCTCTCCTGGTCAAAGAAGAACTAAAGAAATTATTGGATGTTGGATTCATCAGACCTGTAGCATATCCTCAATGGGTATCAAACATCATTCATGTTTCAAAACTAGACAAAAGTATCAGAATATGCACAAAATTCAAAGATCTTAATAATGCATGTCCAAAGGATGACTTTCCTTTTCCTAACATTGACATCATTGTAGATTTAATTGCTGAACACTCCAGGTTTTCTCTAATGGATGGTTTCTCTGGATACAATCAAATTAAAATAGAACCTGAAGATCAAGAAAAGACACCTTTCACATGTCCATGGGTACTTTCTACTGGAACGTCATGCCTTTTGGACTAAAGGACGTAGGTGCTACATATCAAAGAGCTATGACAATGATATTCCATGACATGATGCATACATTCATGGAAGATTATGTGGATGAGATCTTGGCCAAATCATACAACAGAGAAGACCATATAGAAATACTAGAAAAGATCTTTCATAGGTTAGAACAGTATAAGTATCAAATTTATTTATTTAATATTAGTTAATAAAAGTTATAAAAACTAATTAATACGAAAAATGTTGGAAAATTCATCATCACCTATAATAAATTAACCTTTAACCATATTAACACAAAATTATGATAATATTTCATTTCCAACACATAAAAGCACTCAGCATTTTCTGAAAAGTGTGAACAAAGAAGTCACTCATCCGTTTTAGGTAGGAAAACAATTGAAAGAAAGTATGACATTTTTATTTTTTTTCAATAAAAAAAGACATGCCACTAAACACAAACGGAAAGTGTGACAAGATTGAGGCTTCTAGACAAGATTAGTGGGGCGTGACACTGATAGTGAATTACCGTGCTGACCAAGTAAAGCTATCATGGGTTGGTAATGAGTAGATTTACTGAAATTTTGTACTTTCAATTTATCTATATTATGGAGGGCCTTCTCAAATTAGGATAAGCCATTAGGATTGAATATCTTTGATATGTTTAAGGTTTTCTCTATTCAATACACCTGCATTATAGAGAGTGTTCTTAAATTGGAACAAGCCACTAGCATCAAATTCCATTAATATGCTGAAATTTTGCTTTATTTAGTTTCTCACTCATTATGGAGAGTCTTCTCTAATTAGAATTATAAATCAGGATAGGTTACCAACATCAAGTGTCTTTGATGTACTACAAATTTGCTCTCTTTATTTTTCCCTCACTGTGGAGAGTTTTCTTGAAGCAAGAAAGACCACCAATGTTGAATGTATTTCATAAGATAAAAGTTCACCCTCTTCAGTTTTCCCAACCTTTCCAAATTTAAATATGTCATTAGTATAAAATATCTTCAATATTTCTAAAAAATCTCTTGAATTTGCACTATTTGTGGAGTGTCTTCCTAAATTGGCCAAATTTCTTGTAGCCTCAATCATTTTCTTAATATTTTTGAACGACCTCTCTTGATTGTTCTCTCAAACTCTTAATTTCTCCTATATATTTTCCACCTCTTTGGCTAGTTAAACATGTGACATTGGCATATCATTCAACAAGTGTTGGCCAAAAACCATATATGCATATTAGAGCATTTGTCTAGCAAATAAAAGAACACAATGCACCAACATATTAGGCTAAATGATACAAACCTAAGGCATGGGAGAAATAATAAACCCTCTACTAATCCTATATATGATAGATATACAAAATGGTGAGTACACTATAGGCATACTGAAGAAAACATAGAGGGATGTCAATAGCTTCTATATATTCATTAGCTTTATACAATGACCTAGTCATACAAAATTAGTTCAATTAGACTTCCTATCATTAATATAAATTTGGATTTGACGATGTAATACGTCAATAGTTTAATACTATTTGAAATAATGTAATAGAACTACATATTTATTTCTTGTATCAATATAAATGGGTACAAATCTCTGGTCTATAATTTACTTATTAAAAAAAAAAATGTTTAAAAAGCATGAAAAATGCATTAAAAAATGTAATTCTTATTCATCAGAGTATTCCTATTCTCATTTATGTATTTCATCGTAGTATTATTTTAAATAAACAATATAATTTTTTCTATAACATTAATAAATTAATGTTTTGATCTTTATTTCATTTTGACTCATATATTTATATGAAAATTATTTGTTGAAGTATAGATTTCAGTATTTCAAGATAAATGGACAATTAAGATTTAGCAGCACCTAAATGAAAAAATACACACAACTGAATCCACAAGTAGCTAAAGGATACATTTAAGACACTTTTATTCCCATCTTTATGCACTTCAAAAAAATTAAAAAGAAAAATCATATTTTAACTTTTTACTTACAAATGCCACGTAGTGGCTAGTACTTGTGGTTTAGATTTGTAATAGTAATTGAGTATGCTTTTTTTTAGCAAACAATTAGAAAATACGTGGCTAGTACTTGTGGTTTAGATTTGTAATAGTAATTGAATATGCCTTTTTTTTGCAAAAAATTAGCAAATACAAGAGATTAATAATTTTGTAACTATAACTTTAATTTGAATCCTGACCCTAATTAAGTTGCAATCTTATTTGAGCCAATCTTAACCCTTAACCTAACCCTATTAACTCTAATAAAAGTCCTCTCTCTAATTCCAATTATAACTCTAATCTAAATTTAATTGTATTCCTAATCTATTTGAATCCTAACCATAATTTGACCCTAACCCTAGATCAAAACTTTTACCTATAAGGCTAATTAATCCTTAACCCTAACTCTAATTTAACTTTATACCTAACTTTTATCCTAACTAAATCCTTACCCTAACCATGTTTGAATTATAACCATAATTTAATCCAAACTCAAAAGTTTCTTTTATAACTAAATAATTAAACACTAATTGAACCCTACTCCTAATTGTTGGCATTCAGTTGTCATTGATGTCAACCGATGTTGCATGTTACCAGTAGAGTATGTCAACTTTCATGGGATAACAGTTAACATCAAGTGTTAACATGTTGTCATTGATGTCAACTAGTGAGCTGACATAAAGAAGACAGACATGAAGAATGAACCAGCATAAAGAAGACATGCACGATGGAAGAGAAGCATGTTTTGATTTAATAGATGATATCATCGGTATGAAGTGAGATGCAGGAGTGTGTTAGCACACTTGAGTAATAACCAGTAAGGCATAAACTAGTATGAAGGTTGGTTGCTTGTTTGTGATGAAGAGGCGGAATGTTATATAAATCACAAGACTTGCTAAGAAAAACATAAAGAATGACATGAACACATACCGAAAGGAAAGATTAATTGTCAGTAGGATGTGTTTCTGGTAAGAGAGATTGTTCAAAGGTTATACCAGTAAGGGCATGTACTGGTAGAAGGGTTTGCTAGATGTTCAAGTTTGAACCAACCCTATGTCGGTGAGTTGAATGTATATTGATGTGTGCCCAGGGGAACTGAGGTGGCAAGCATGCAGAGGTTGGTCGACTGTTCATCGACATGGTTATCTATGTAGTAGGTTGTCATTAAATGATAAGACCACAAATCATAGTTTGATGACAAACTGATGCGGATCGAGGAAGAATGGACAATAGAGGAAGATCAGAGAGATGTTGGTGTCATGATCGATGCATGAAATCCAATTGCAGATTGACCTTAAGAAAGAAACAACTTGAGAAAGAAATAGTTAGATCATAAATGTGTCAACAGATTTCAAGGCTGAAAAACAGGGTTAAGTTTACTACTTTTTGGCAAACATGCTTTGGATAGATGAAAAATGCATGACGATTTATCCCTTCAAAGTAGGTGAGTGATCCAAGCTAGATCAAATCAGATTATATATAGATTTGGTCGGAGGAGGAAAACCCTAACCACCCTAAGTTTGAATTGGTTTCTGGCAGGAAGCCTCAAGTTTAAATATGTCAACCTAAGATTGATATGTGATGATGCAGGAGAATAAAAGAGTGTGGACAAATGTTGTTTGAGTGAAAAAAATTAAAAAAAATCTAAGTGTTTGTGTGTAAGGGTTATACCGGTGAGAAGGAACAAGTAAAACGTGTGAAGAATAAATCGACAGAGTGAGTGAAGAACACAGAGGTGTCAAAACCGACAGAGGCAGAACCTGGAAAAGTGTGGTCGAGTGTGAATTGAATCCAACAATCAAAGGGAGAGAAGTTTAGTAGGGCAAGAATCTACAGAAAAGCATTGTTGCAGGGTGTGTAGAGTCATTACAAATCGGTAAGATTGAAACTGACAGAGAAAAGCTTTGAAGGGTTGCAAAACTTCATTTGCAGCAAGGAATTTATTTGTGTATTTGAGTCTTCATATTATATTCATTGAGTAGGTGCTTAGTGTAGGGGTTGTAGCTCCTTTAGGTTGTAGCCTATAAATTGATCAGGGTTTGGTGCTCCTTTGAGTTGGTTCTCATAAATCAAGGATTGGTTCTCCTTGGGTTGGTGTCCTAAAATTGTAATAAGATCATTTTCATTATGAGGTTGGATTGGAGCAGAAGATATCCCACAGGTATTCTCACCAAGGTTTTTCCCACATTAGGTTTTTCTCATATATCTAGTGTTATGTGATGCATTCTTGTGTATATGTTATATTGATCTAATAGAAAATCCTCCTACACACTTAGTTTTTATTGTTTGGTTAACTGGTCAGCACTCTGTTTGTTTTATATTGTACTAGTATATTGCTGATTAGGTAATAAGTCTTTAAATAACTGATTCACCCCCTCTCAGCGATCCATTGTGTCCAATAATTGGTATTAGAGAATAGGTACATTATTTTGTCAAAGTGTTCTCTAGCTTGGGTAGATCCTATCAAGTGTACACAATGGCAAGAAATAAATCCACCTCCTCAAAAGCTCCTATGTTTGATGGTGTCAACTACGCCTTTTGGAGTCGAATAATGGAAACCTATTTGTCCTCTCTATAACTTGATGCTTGGATGTCAGTTAAGAATAGGTATGCAGTCCCTAATGTTCCTCCTATTGATCCAAATGCAAAGAGGGAATGTGAAAACAATGCTAAAGCCAAGCATGCCATTTTAAGTGGGTTGTTAGATAATAAGTTTGTCAAGGTCATGCATTGCTCATCTGCCAAGGAAACTTGGGATAAATTGCAAAGATTGTTTGAAGGAGATTGCAAAATCAAAGAAGCCAAATTACAAGCTCTAAGAGGTCAGCTTGAAGGCCTAAAGATGAGAGAAGAAGAAAAGATTGCAGACTATCTTCACAGGGAAGATGAAACTGTGAATGCTATCAGAGGGCTAGGATAATAAGTAGCAGATGAAGTTGTTGTCAAGAAGGTTCTTAGATCACTCACTTTCAAATATGATGCAAATGTGTCTGCTATTGAAGAAGCCAAGAATCTGAAAACATTTCAATGGATGAGTTATTTGGCTCCTTAACTACATATGAAATGAGGACAACCAGTGAAGGAACTTCTAAGAGAGAAGTTGCTTTCAAATCTATCAAGAAAGGCAAAGAAGATGCTACACATGGAAAATCTAGTGAAGACTCTGATACATAAGTGGAAAACTTTGTGAGGAAGCTCAAGAGAGGATCTGGTAAGTAGAAGGGTAAACTACCTCTAAAATATTTTAACTGTGGCAAGATAGGACATTTTGCCTCAAAATGTCCCTATGGTGAAAATGATGGAAAAGAGACACAAAGTACCAAAAAAACCTTGGGAAGGAAACAAGAAAAGAAGGTCTATCCGCTAGGAAGGAGAAGCTACCAGAAGTAGAATAGTCTCTACACCTTTGAGGAAGATACAACTGATGAAGAAAGTCCATCAAAGGATGACTATTGTGAGGGAGAAAGAGTATCTAATATTTTTATGGCAGTAGATGAACTGGTTAATGGAGAAGAGGAAGGTGAAGACATTGAGGCTGAGGTAGACCTAGAAGGAGAACTCATAAGTGCACTAGAAGAGTTGAGTAAAACAAAAAAAGAACTCAAGAAGGTCAAGCATGCTGTCGTAGAAGGACAAGATCTTTTGAAGCAATCCTTGGATAAGTCTAATCAAGTGATTTTTTATTTGAAACTCTAGTTGGAAGAGGCTAAGAGGATATGTGAAGTCACACCCTGTGACTTGTTAAAAATGGAGAAAGAGCATCAAGATTTAGAAGAATAAATAGTAAAGCTCAGAAAGTAGCTTGAAAAGAGAAAGGAGGAACTGAAAATGAGAAGCAAGTATGATGGTAACACCGAAGACCTAGACAAAATGTTGATAAAACAGAAGTAGTCAAAAGACAATGGTGGCTTAGGATTTGAAGAAGGTCAAAGTTCAAATAGCAATGGCACTTCCGATAAATTAAGAAATTCAATTCACTTCCTCCGGTGAAGGAGAAGTGAAGAAAACATTCACAATAAGAAAGGATACTGGTAAGAAGACTTATGCAAAAGTTGCAAGAAACCGCCCTACAAACCAGTATGCTCAATCAATGTACCAGAGACCACACTTAGTGTACCAAAATATAGATCCTAGGAGAAAAAGAAAGGTTGATCATGAAGGGTTCACTAGAGTCAGCAACTTGAAAGGAAGACCCTCAGTGAGACAAATGTTTGCAGGTTCAAGGCAACCAAACCGGTATGTTCCAAATTTTCATGGTTATTGTTACTGGTGTAACAATTTTGGTCATAGGATAGAAAACTGTAGACTGGTGAATAAGCCCACTATGAATTATGAAAGTAGAAATTCCTTTGTTGTACTCCCAAAAATAAATATCATTTTTTATCAATGCAATGGTTTTGGTCATATGATCTATGAGTGTAGGAGAAGTCAACCGTTTTCCTACAATAGGTTTTCAAACTCATCTTTCAATGTGGATGTAAAGTGTTATAACTGTCATGAGTTTGGAAATATTACAAAGAATTGAAAGAATAGAAAAATCAAGTAGAAGAAGACAACTCCTGATCAGGAACTGACAACTGAACCGGAACATGAAGCTATTGCAGGAAAGAAGAAGGAAACTCAACTGATATGAGTTTAGAAGAACAATGATAAATTAGAATCAATCCTAATTGTATAGACTGTCCTACTTGCTGAAAGAATAAATCTATGGGTAGTTGACAGTGGTTGTTCCAATCACATGACCAGAGACAAGAAAAAGTTCATCAAGTTATAAGATTGGAATGGTGGTTCAGTGATATTTGGAGATAACTCTTCAATCAAGATAAAGGGAAAAGGTACTATGAATATTGATGGTAAATTGAAGGCTCATGATGTGTATTATGTAGAAGGCCTGAAACACAATTTGTTGAGTAAGTCAGATGTGTGACAAAGGTTATAATTTCACCTTTGATTCTACCTGTTGCCATATAAGGAAGGAGAGTACCAGTCAGATTGTAGTAGAAGGTAAAAGGATGGATGAGAATGTATACAATCTGAAAGAGTGCTTTGAATCCTAGTATATGTTGGGACAAGTGGACGAGAGTTGGTTGTGGCATAGAAGGTTAGGTCACATAAATTTTGACAATCTAGTCAGAGTAAGCAAAAAGGGCTATGTGAGACATATACTGAAGATTATCAAACCGATAAGCACATTTTGTGATGAATGTGTGAAAGGAAAGCAAACTAAGGTGTCTTTTCAGACTAAAGAACATAACACCTCAAGGCCCTTAGAATTGGTGCCCTTAAATCTATGTGTCCAACTAGGACAAGATCACTAGCCGATGAGAGATATTTCATGCTCTTCATAGATGATTACTCAAGAATGACATGGGTGAATTTCCTCCAAGACAAATCACAAGCATATGCAAGATTCAAGATCTTCAGGAAGATGGTAGGGAAAGAAAGTGGTTATAATCTAAAGTGCCTAAGGACAAACCGAGGTGGAGAGTTTACATCAAATGAGTTCGAGGACTAATGTGAGAGACATGGAATCAGAAGAGAATACTCAGCACCAAGGACACCTCAACAAAATGGAGTGGTAGAAAGGAAAAACAGGGCAATCAAGGAGATGGACAGGACCATGTTGAATGAGGCAAGCATACTGGATATCTACTAGAAGGAAGCAGTTCATACTATAGTATACACTCTAAACTGGGTGCAATTAAGAGTGAATAGTAGAATGACTCCTTATGAGTTATGGCATGACTGGAAACCATCACTCAAACATTTCAAAGTGTTTAGAAGTAAGTGTTTCATCAAGAGAGACACTGATGGATTAGGAAGTTTTGATTCCCAGAGTGATGAAGTAATCCTTTTGGGTTACTCAACCAATAACAAAGCCTACAAATGCTACAACAAGAGATTAATAAAAGTGGTTGAAAGTATAAATGTGAGAATAGATGAAGACCTACATAAGGGGAAATATGCACTAATGCCCTACATTGATGATTCAGATGTTGAGTAGGAAGAGAAATTTGACAATGGATTGGTAGAAGAACAACCAAGAAAGACCCCCAACCGGTATGTGCAGAAGAACCATATGGAAGAACATATCATAGGAGATAAGAATGAAGGTGTGCAGACAAGGAGAAGACTAGCCAGGAATAATGAGCAGTTAAATTTATGCCTCATGAATGAAATGGAACCTAGAACTTTCAATGAGGCTAGAAAGGATGAAAAGTGGATGGCTTCCATGGAAGAAGAGTTGCAACAGATTGAGAAGAACAAGACTTGGGAGTTAGTCCCAAGATCGACAGACAAGAACATCATTGGCACCAAATGGTTCTACCAGAACACGATGAATGAAGAAGGTAATATTGTCAGGCATAAAGCTAGACTTATGTGCAAAGGTTACTCTCAAGTAGAGGGCATTGATTTTGAAGAAACATTTGTACTGGTAGCTAGACTAGAAGCCATAAGGATGTTTCTAGCTTTTTCAGCCTACAAGGGATATAAAGTGTATAAGATTGATGTAAAATCTTCCTTCCTCAATGTAAATTTGGAAGAAGTGTATATGGAGCAATCAAAAGGATTTTTGTTACATGATGATGAAACCTTTGTGTGCTGGTTGAAGAAAGCTTTGTATGGTTTAAAGAAGGCCCCCAAAGCATGGTATTTTGGGTTAGATAAGTACCTGAAGGAGTAAGGATTCTGGAAAGGGAATGCAAACAATAATATATACATTGAGGTAAATGGAGATCATATGATTATAGTTGTTGTATATGTGGATGACATTATATTTGGTGGAGACAAGGACATCATGTGCAAGGAATTTGTAGATCAGATGAAGACAAAATTTGAGATGTCCATGCTGGGTGAGTTATCATATTTTCTTGGTTTGCAAATCTCACAGCAGGAGAAAGGAATTTTTATCTCACAAACCAAGTGTGTTAAAGACATGTTGAAAAAGTTTCAAATGGAGGACAACAAACCGGTAAGTACTCCCATGGTGACCGGTTGTAAACTGAGCAAGATTGGTGAGTCACCGGAAGTAGAGAAAACATTGTATAGGTCTATGATTGGTATTTTGTTATATCTAACAACATCTAGGTTGGATATCGCATAAGCAGTGTGCATGGTTACAAGATTCCAAGCTGCTCCCAAACAATCTCACTTAAATGCAGTTAGGAGAATCTTCAGGTACCTACAAGGGAAAATCAGTTATGGTCTATGGTATCCAAAGAAAGGAGACTTCACTTTGCAGGCTTATCGTGATGCAGATTGGGCAGGATGCATTGATGATTAGAAGAGTACAAGTGGAGGTGCATTCTACTTAGGAGACCAGTTAGTATCATGGCACAACAAGAAGCAAGATTTAGTGTCATTATCTACTGTTGAGATCGAGTATATAGTAGCTGCTATATGTTGTTCACATGTGTTGTGAATGAAGCAGACACTAAAGGACATACAGGTGGAGATACCAAAACCTATTCCAATCCGATGTGATAACTCAAGTGAAATCAACATCTCCAAGAATCCAATAATGCACTCAAGAATAGGGCACATTGCAATCAAGTATCACTTCTTGAGGGAGAAGGTAGTAGACAAGGAGGTCATAGTAGAGTATGTTCCAACCGGTGAGCAGATTGCTGACATATTTACAAAGCCATTTCCTTTGAGCACATTTGAGTACTTGAGGCAAAATATGGGAGTTGCCACACCATCTTGCAGTACTTAATGTGTAGAGAGATTTATGATTCAGGGGGAGTCAACAAATTCTATCATTCCATGACCCTTGAATCATGAAACATGGACACAGGGGGAGAATGTGCCCTACCAGTTGAAGGCATGAGTTGTGATTCAATTTGTCCATCTTCTAATCCCATAACTTCCAAAGAGGGAGAACAAGATTGGAGTCTAGTAGTCTGATTTGTGTCAAACCAAGGTTCCCTTTGCCATTGATGTCAAAGGGGGAGAGAGATCATTATATTATGTGTTGATATCAATGCCAAAGGGGGAGATTGTTGCCATTGAGTTGTCATTAATGTCAATCAGTATTGCATGTTACCGATAGAGTATGTCAACCATCATGGGAGAACAGTTAACAACAAGTGTTAACATGATGTCATTGATC
Organism: Cryptomeria japonica; assembly: GCF_030272615.1. Taxonomy (NCBI): domain Eukaryota; kingdom Viridiplantae; phylum Streptophyta; class Pinopsida; order Cupressales; family Cupressaceae; genus Cryptomeria; species Cryptomeria japonica. The sequence goes on from NC_081408.1 coordinate 58,593,543, forward strand.
TCAACCAGTGAGTAGGAGTTGTTGGCATGGTCAAATACTTGGTGTCAACCGGTATGCAGAAAAATGAGTCGACATAAAGAAGACAAACATGAAGAATGAACCGACATAAAGAAGACATGCACGATGGAAGAGAAGCATGTTTTGAGATGACAAATGATATCACCGGTATGAGGTGAGATGCAAGGGTGTGTTAACATGCTTGAGTGATAACCAGTAAGGCATAAACTAGTATGAAGGTTGGCTACTTGTTTGTGATGAAGAGGGAGAATGTTATATGAATCACAACAACACTTGGTGAGCAAAATAGAAAGAATGACATAAACACATACCAAAAGGCAAGATGAAATGTCAATAGGATGTGTTGTCGGTAAGAGTGATTGTTCAGTGTGTTGGTTATACCGATAATGGTATGTACCGGTAGAAGGGTTTGCCAGATGTTCAAGTTTGAACTGACCCTATGTTGGTGAGTTGAATGTATGCTGATGTGTGCCTAGGGGAGCTGAGGTGGCAAGCATTAAGAGGTTGATCAACTATTCATCGACATGGTTGTCTGTGTATTAGGTCGTCATTAAATGATAAGACCACAAATCATGGGTTGATGATAGACTGATGCGGCTCGAGGAAGAATGGATGACAAAGGAAGATCAGAGAGTTGTTGGCATCATGATCGATGCATGAAATACGATTGCAGATCAACCTTGAGAAAGAAACAGTTGGATCATAAATGTATCAACATATTTCAAGGCCAAAAAGTAGGGTTAAGTTTACTACTTTTGGCAAACATTCTTTGGATAGGTGAAAAATGCATGATGATTTATCCCTTCAAAGCAAGTGAGTGATCCAAGGTAGATCAGATTAGATTAGATACAGATTTGGTCGAAGGAGGAAAACCCTAACCGCCCTAAGTTTGAATTGGTTTTTGGTGGGAAGCCTCAAGTTTAAATATGCCGACCTAAGACTGATATGTGATGATGTTGGAGAATAAAAGAGAGTGGACAAATGCTTTTTGAGTTGAAAAAAAAAAGAAAAAGAAAAATCTAAAGTGTTTGTGTGTGAGGGTTATATCTGTGAGAAGGAACAAGTAAAACATGTGAAGAATAAACCGACAGAGTGAGTGAAGAACACAGAGGTGTCAAAACCGATAGAGGCATAACCTAGCAAAGTGTGGTCAAGTGTGAATTGAATCCAACAGTCAGACGGAGAGAAGTTTAGTAGGGCAAGAATCTGCAGAAAAGCATTGTTGCAGGGTGTGTGGAGTCATCACAGATAGGTAAGATTGAAACCGGTAGAGAAGAGCTTTGAAGGGTTGCAAAACTTCATTTGTAGCAGGGAATTTATTTGTGTATTTGAATCTTCATATTGTTTTCATTGAGTAGGTGCTCAATGCAGGGGTTGCAGCTCCTTTAGGTTGTAGCCTATAAATTGATTAGGGGTTGGTTTTCCTTTGAGTTGATGCTCATAAATCAGGGGTTGGTGCTCCTTGGATTGGTGTCCTAAAATTGTAATCAGATCATTTTCATTGTGAGGGTGGATTGGAGCATAAGATCTCTAGCAACTATTCTCATCAAGGTTTTTCCCACATTGGGTTTTCCTTGTATAGCTGGTGTTATGTGATGCATTCTTGTGTACATTTTATATTGATGTAATAGCAAATCCTCCTAAACACTTAGTTTGCATTGTTTGGTTAACTGATCAACACTCCATTTGTTTTATATTGTACTGACATATGCCTAATTAGGCAAGAAGTGTTTAAATCACTAATTCACCCCCCTCTCAATGATCCATTGTGTCCAACACTAATTAAAATCTAACACTAAGCTATAAATATAATCCTAATTGAACTAGAATCCTAACCCTATTTGTAATAACAATTGAATACGTATTTTTCAAACAATTTGGAAATACAATTAGGAAATAGAAGAGATTAATAATTTATACTTATTAATTATAATGAATGAATAGCTAATCGAAGAACTCAATCAAACTAGTACATATAAATGTAATAAATAAACGAGAGGTTTAGTAAAACTATTAATTAAATAAATTTATGTAAACAATACTTAATTTTTTCAATTAAGAATACTATAATGCAACTTAAATATTTACTTGTAGCAAAATAGAGCAAAGTGAGAACAATTTTTTTTTATATTACATTGTATTAATATTCATTATATTATTTTTTCACTAATTTTTTTAAATTATTTTTTAAAAATTTATTATTTTATAATATATTACATCAATATTTATTCAATAAAATGATCTTCAATATTAACCATATTGTAATCTTATATTTTATTTTTATTATAAAAATGTTAATTTAATACCATTATTGTTAAAACTATTAGATTATTATTTTTTATTATTTTAATTACTAATATATTATATTGTTGAATTATTATATTATTATCAATATTAATACTTTAGTTATTATATTGTTGAAAATTTAAATATCATGCATCTTAACTATTTAAAAATTTAAAAAAAAAACATGAAAGAAAATTCATAGATATAATTGGTGGAAGAGCAATTGAATAATAACAAGTTAATGAAAATTGTGTGCAATTGCAATAGTACTAATAACATTAGAACATCAAGTTAATTACTACTTTTCTTCAAATCCCTTTCTAAATTCAACAATTTTTCCCCATCTTTGTTGACTAACGTATCATGCACACCGATCTATGTTGTTCTGCTCTGCTCTGGGTATCCTTTCTACTCCATTCTTCATTTCTTTCTTTATTTACTTACACTTTCTTTCTTTGTTTTCCCCCATTCTTCATTTATTTCTTTATTTACTTACACTTTCTTTCTTTCCTTCTTTATTACTTACAGTCAGTCTGATTCTTTTGAATCAAACATTATTGCAGGTGAGAAATGGAGAAATTGTGTGTTATTCTATGCTTCTTTATTGTCATTACATGCTCTTCTATTTGTGCAACCTACTATCCTTCATGCTTCCCACATGAGAGAGATGTCCTTCTGGCTTTCAAGAATGAGTATGATGATTACATGGATTCAGATATAGCCAAGCACTATAAGGAGTCATGGAGAGGGTTTAATTGCTGTGACTAGTATGGTGTTCAATGCACCCAACATTCCTCCCACGTCATCGGACTCACCTTCTCCACTAATCCTTATGTTTACAAAACACTCATTCCAGTTTTGTTCCAATTGAGGCACATAGAGCATTTGGACTTGCGCTCCAATTCTTTCAGTGGCCCTCTACCCAAAGGTACTTATTTTAAAGTTTATATTTATATAAATAATAATATATTTGGTGATCAATTTTTATTTAAATATTATTTTTATTGGTTAAATAATTACTAATCGTTTTACATTTTATTTACAGTAAAAATAATAGACTGTTATTTTATTTTTGGTTACAATTTGTTTTTTTATTATTGATATTAAATTGTTTAACTTTTTTCAGAACTTTTTGGCCTCCAGAAATTGAGATATCTAGATCTCAGCTCCAACAATTTTGAAGGGGAAATTCCCATGGATATTGGCTCCCTGCACACCTTGACACACCTTGACTTGGAGTATAGTGGATTCCAAGGAAGAGTTCCATGGCAGCTTAGGAATCTCTCTCACTTGCAAGTTTTACATCTTTCAGGAAATGTGTTATACGGCTCTAGTTTAAGGTGGATACAGAAGTTGCAGGAGTTAAAATCTTTGCATCTTAGTGACATGTTGTTGAATATGACAAGTCAAGAATTGGATGCAGTCCTTTCTCATTTGCATCTCCTCCAAAAACTTCACCTTTCAAATTGCTCTCTAACCATAATCCCCAAATTGCTCTCTAACCATTTGAATATTTCATCTTGGACTTATCTTGATCTCTCCTACAATAAACTTGGCAGTATACCTTTGTCTATCGGTCAACTTTCATCTCTAGTTGAGCTTGATCTCTCCGATAATGAACTAAGTGGCAATATACCTTTGTTTATTGGTCAACTTTCCTCTTTGGAATATCTTGATTTGTCTGACAATGAGTTGACTGGCATTATACCTTTGTCTATTAGTCAACTTTCATCTTTGGCATACCTTGATCTCTCTTCCAACAACCTACGAGGCCACTTTTCTCTTGGTGCTTTCAAAAGTCCTAGTAAACTCAAAGAACTTGGCTTGTCTTATAATAAACTAAGTGTCCAAATTGACCCCAAGTGGATACCTCCATTTTCGTTATATGCTTTGGGTTTGGCTTCTTGTAATATTGCAGGCATCCTACCTCCATTCTTATCAACACAATATGAGTTACAATATTTGGATCTCTCACAAAATAATCTCTATGGAAACATTCCATCTTGGCTAGGATGTTTACCCGATCTAAAATACTTGAATCTATCATACAATAACTTGCAAGGTCAAATTCCATTCACCTTGAACATGAGCTCCTTTTACATTGTAGATTTACATAATAATATGTTGAGTGGTTTCCTTCCAATTCCTTCAATAGTTTCCCCAAATTTGCAGCTATTGGATTTGTCACAAAATGGATTCACGGGTGTTATCCCAATACCAATTGGTACACTTCTACTTGGCATTCAATTCTTGTCACTTTCAGCAAATTATCTAAGTGGTGGAATTCCTTCTTCCATTGGTCTTCTGCAGAGATTAGATGTTTTGGATCTCTCAAAGAATAGATTATGTGGTCAAATACCATCAAGCCTAACTAATTGCTCCTCTTTGATGAGATTGAACTTCAGAAATAATTATTTGACAGGATACATTCCAACTCAAATTGGAATGATAAGTCATCTCCAGACTCTTCAGCTCAATGGCAACATGTTGAAGGGAAAATTTCCATCAAGTCTTCAAAACTGTTCAAGCTTGCAAATTTTAGATGTGGGTGAAAATGTATTGGTGGGAAATATACCCCTTTGGCTAGCACACTTCTCTGATTTGATGATACTTGTTTTGAGGTCAAATGAGCTTCATGGGAACATTCCAAATCAATTAAGCAATCTTTCCAACCTCCATGTGTTGGATATTTCAAGTAATATTTTGACTGGAGCGATCCCACCAAAGTTGGGAAAGTTGAAAGCTATAATGGATGCAAAAGTAAAAATCTCAAATACTAGTCATGATAATTCAGGTTACTACTACAAAGTAGAGGTCCAAGTGAGAAACAAAGGATTGAAGCAAGCATATGTCAATTCCATTTTGTTACTTATTACTTGCATTGATCTATCTAGGAATCAACTATCAAATGACATTCCTTCAACAATTGGAAGTCTTAAAGGTCTACACACATTGAACTTGTCAGGGAATAGCCTCACTAGAAAAATTCCAATTACTTTTGGAATGTTAGAGCAATTAGAGTCATTGGACCTTTCAAATAATGAATTAAAAGGTGAGATTCCAAGTCAGCTATTAAACCTCTCATTTATGAGTTCTTTCACTGTATCTAATAACATGCTTTGTGGAAGAATCCCAACAGGGGGTCAATTTGCAACATTTATTGATCCTGCATATTTCTCTGGAAACCCTAGCCTTTATGGATTTCCACTTGATAATAAAACTTGTAAATGTGGAACAATTAATCATATCAAACCTACTCAAGAAGATGTGGATGAGAGAGGAGAAATCCCATGGCATTGGTATGTTGAGTGGATGACAAGTTTTGTTGCTGGATTTTGGGGAGTTTTTGGAATCTTGATTTTCAAAAAGAATTGGAGAAGAAGATACATTCAAGTCATAGATGAAGTTGCAATTATTTTTTTAGATAGAATAAGAGATATTAGGTAGGTCAATATAGTTTGACAAATGTAATTTTGATGTGGAAAGATGTGTTTCTCAGTTGACACATGTACCAAGGAAGATACTAGTTAATAAAATATTTGTAATTAACTAATCAGCACAAAGATCCATCAATAGAAAAATGCAAGTATTTTCTATTATATACAAAATTCATATATGATGGAAACACGTCAATAATTTTTTTCCATGTTTAGTAACTTGGGGAAACAAGTGCAAAATGGAAATGAAAACAATTTTGTGTTTGAGGAGAAACACTAATTTTTTGTGTTGTTGATCGATGTACATTTCATTTAATTTATCTTTTAAAAGTTGTGATTTTAATGTGTGAAAAAATAACTTTTTATTGTATTCTTTATTTTTTCTTGCCCCAAGAAATTCCGTTAGCATCTATTAAATGCAATTCTTTGTGATAACCAACTAGTAAATATCTAGAAACAAACAATGAATAAATTTTCTAAAATTTGTAATTATCTATTTCTCATATAATTATATGATTAATGTATTAGTTTTTATTGTAATGGGATGTTACAAATGAATATGTGTGAGTTGATAAATTTTCTAAATTATTCAATACCTTTTTAGTATTAAATTGGATTGCCTGCCATTATATGTTGATTAGGTCGACTACTATATTATATGATATCTTGTTAATATTAGATTTAAATATCAAGTATGGTATGTGAAAGGTGCACTACTCCCTACTTATTTGATACATTAATTTCATTTTTTGATGTTCATGATTTGCAAGTGTTATTGAGTAAGATTATAGACACGTGGTTTTGAACACAATGAAGAAATAAGAACATGTATAATTGATGTCATCTAAAATAATTTTGGGTTAAATTTGTTTCCTATTATACTTACATTGGTGTGCCTTTAATGAGACTTCACTTCAATATTGTAGAATAAAGTTGCAAGCCTCCTAAATGGGAGGTCTTAAGTTCAAATCTCAAAAAGCATTGTTCAATATATTAAAAAAAAACATTATGAAAGGGTCATGTTCCATTGGTTGTTCTTGAGAGAGTGTTGAATCACCTATTTTTTTAAGATGCAAAAATAAAAATGTACTCTTTTCAAGCTTTAATGCCACCAACAATATTGAAAGGTTATAATATACTAGTAATTACACCTTAGTGTGCAATGGGTACGCCGAAAAGGTGTAGAAGGTTAATCATAAAAAAATGGTCTAATTTTTTCTTACAAGATGGGAGGGAGAAGATTTAGATATTGGGGATACATATATAATGGATGATAGAGAAGGAGATGGAGGAGGTAAAGATATAGAGGGATAAAGAGAGAGATGAGAGATGGATAGATAAAGATAAACAAAAGGGGGAAAGATAGATAGAGGAGAAATAGAGAGTGAGTATGTATGTGTGAGTGAGAGATATATTGAGATAGGAATAGGGACTGTGTGTGCAAGAGTGAGAGATAGATAGGAATTTGAACATGATCAAAATAAATTTCCTAAATTAGGAAAGGTAGAGAGAGGAAGAGATAGGGAGTAGAGAGATGAAGAGATAACGATATAGAGATAGAGGGAGAGATGAAAGGAGAAATATGGAGATGTAGATATATAGTTCTAGGAAGAGGAGTGGGAGAGAGAGGGATATGGATGGATGGATATGGAGAGACATTTCTAGATATAGAAGGGGGGCTGAAAGAGAGAGTGAGAGAGGAAGATATAGAAATAAATAGGGAGATAAAGAGAGATAGAGGGAGAGATACAGATAGAGAGAGATAATGATATAGTGAGATATACAAGGAGAGATAGATAGATAGATAGAGAGAGAGAGAGAGAGAGAGAGAGAGAGAGAGAGAGAGAGAGAGAGAGAGAGAGAGAGAGAGAGAGAGAGAGGAAAAGGGAGAGGTAGGTATACACGAGAAGAGAAAGGGAGAGAGACATATAGATAGAGAGATAAATAGGGGGGAGACAGAGATTGAGAGAGAGAGGGTGGGAAATGTAGAGATAGAGAGGGATAAGGAAAGTGATAGAGAGATCAAGAGATTGAGAGATAGAGGTAGAGAAAGATGTGGATAGAAAGAGATAGAGAGTGAAATGTAGATAGAGAGAAATACAGAGATAATGATATAGAGTATGAGAGATGAAGGGAGTGAGTGAGAGAGAGAAAGATATCTCAATAGACAGAGAGGTATAAATGACCTAAAAAATGCCTATAATATTTAGGTTTGTAGTCATTAGATTTAAATTTTAGAACATATGACTTAAATTTGTAATGAACAAGACATTAAGTGGCCTAATCTAAGATATGAAATGGTTTATATGTGTTGATTGTGTTAGTGTTAAATAAGCTATAATAGAATTTCACTAACAAAATCTAAATACGTAAAAAATAAAATGAAACACAAATTTGTATTTATAAATGATATAAATGAAAAAATAATATATGTCTGATTCTTTTGAATCAAACATTGTTGCAGGTGAGAAATGGAGAAATTGTGTGTTATTCTATGCTTCTTTATTGTCATTACATGCTCTTCTCTTAGTGCAACCTGCTATCCTTCATGCTTCCCACATGACAGAGATGTCCTTCTGGCTTTCAAGAATGAGTATGATGATTACATGGATTCATATATAGCCAAGCAATATAAGGAGTCATGGAGAGGGTTTAATTGCTGCGACTGGTATGGTGTTCAATGCACCCAACAATCCTCCCACGTCATTAGACTCACCTTCTCCACTAAGCATATGTATTGGTATTCACACAATCCTTATGTCTACAAAACACTCATTCCAGTTTTGTTTCAATTGTGGCACATAGAGCATTTGGACTTGAGCTGGAATTCTTTTAGTGGCCCTCTACCCAAAGGTACTTATTTTAGAGTTTATATTTATATAAATAATAATATATTTGGTGATCAATTTTTATTTAAATATTATTTTTATTGGTTAAATAATTACTAATCATTTTACATTTTATTTACAGTAAAAAATAATAAACTGTTATTTTATTTTTGGTTACAATTTGTTTTTTTATTATTGATATTAAATTGTTTAATTCTTTTTAGAACTTTTTGGCCTCCAAAAATTGACATATCTAGATCTCAGTTACAACCATTTTGAAGGGGAAATTCCCATGGATATTGGCTCCCTGCACACCTTGACACACCTTCACTTGCATCATAGTTGATTCCAAGGAAGAGTTCCATGGTAGCTTGGGAATCTCTCTCACTTGCAAGTTTTACATCTTTCAGGAAATGAGTTATACAACTCTAGTTTAAGGTGGATAGAGAAGTTGTAGGAGTTAAAATATTTGTATCTTAGTGACATGTTGTTGAATATGACAAGTCAAGAATTGGATGTAGTCCTTTCTCATTTGCATCTCCTCCAACAGCTTGGCCTTTCAAATTGCTCTCTAACCATAATTCCCAATGCTATCCAAAACCTAACCTCAATCTCCCATCTTTTTTTAGATGACAATGACTTTAGTTCCACAATGCCTTTATGCTTGGGGAATATACCTTATTTGCAAGAGCTTCGTTTGTCTTACAATACAAAATTAAGTGGAGATATAGGTCAAATATTTTGTGGAAAATGGCCAAAATTGACTAGGTTTTATTTGTCAAATATGAATATAAAATCATGGAGCATACCATTGTCTATTGGTCAACTTTCATCTTTGACTTATCTTTATCTCTCCTACAATAAACTAAGTGGCAATATACCTTTGTCTATCGGTCCACTTTCATCTCTAGTTGAGCTTGATCTCTCCCATAATGAACTAAGTGGCAATATACCTTTGTTTATTGGTCAACTTTCCTCTTTGGAAGATCTTTATCTCTCCAATAATGGGTTGAGTGGCATTATACCTTTGTCTATTAGTCAACTTTCATCTTTGACACATCTTGATCTCTCTTCCAACAACCTACGAGGCCATTTTTCTCTTGGTGCTTTCAAAAGTCCTAGTAAACTCAACGACCTTGTCTTGTCTTATAATAAATTAAGTGTCCAAATTGACCCAAAATGGATACCTCCATTTTCATTATATGCTTTGGGTTTGGCTTCTTGTAATATTGCAGGCATCCTACCTCCATTCTTATCAACACAATATGAATTACAAGATTTGGATCTCTCACAAAATAATCTCTATGGAAACATTCCATCTTGGCTAGGAGGTTTACCCGATCTAATACACTTCAATCTATCATACAATAACTTGCAAGGTCAAATTCCATTCACCTTGAACATGAGCTCCTTTTACAATGTAGATTTACATAATAATATGTTGAGTGGTTTCCTTCCAATTCCTTCAATAGTTTCCCCAAATTTGCAGCTATTGGATTTGTCACAAAATGGATTCACAGGTGTTATCCCAATACCAATTGGTACACTTCTACTTGGCATTCAATTCTTGTCACTTTCAACAAATTATCTAAGTGGTGGAATTCCTTCTTCCATTGATCTTCTACAGAGATTATATGTTTTGGATCTCTCAAAGAATAAATTATGTGGTCAAATACCATCAAGCCTAACTAATTGCTCCTCTTTGACAAGATTGAACTTGGGAAATAATTATTTGATAGGATACATTCCAACTCAAATTGGAATGATAAGTTCTCTCCTGACTCTTCAACTAAATGGAAACATGTTGAAGGGAAACTTTCCATCAAGTCTTCAAAATTGTTCTGGTTTGCAAATTTTAGATGTGGGTGAAAATTTATTGGTGGGTGATATACCACTTTGGCTAGCACAATTCTCTAACTTGATGATACTTGTTTTGAGGTCAAATGATCTTCATGGGAACATTCCAAATCAATTAAGCAATCTTTCCAACCTCCATGTGTTGGATATTTCAGGTAATAATTTGACTGGAGCGATCCCACCAAACTTGGTAAAGCTGAAAGCTATAATGGATGCAGAAGTAAAAATCTCAAATAGTAGTCATGATAATTCAGTTTACTACTACAAAGCAGAGGTCCAAGTGAGAAAAAAAGGATTGGAGCAAGTGTATGTCAATTCCATTTTGTTACTTATTACTTCCATTGATCTATCTAGGAATCAACTATCAAATGACATTCCTTCAACAATTGGAAGTCTTAAAGGTCTACACACATTGAACTTGTCAGGAAATAGCCTCATGGGAAAAATTCCAATTACTTTTGGAATGTTAGAGCAATTAGAGTCATTGGACCTTTCAAATAATGAATTAAAAGGTGAGATTCCAAGTCAGCTATTAAACCTCTCATTTATGAGTTCTTTCATTGTATCTAATAACATGCTTTGTGGAAGAATCCCAACAAGGGGTCAATTTGCAACATTTATTTATCCTGCATATTTCTCTAGGAACCCTAGCCTTTGTGGATTTCCACTTGATAATAAAACTTGTAAATGTGGAACAACTAATCATATCAAACCTACTCAAGAAGATGTGGATGAGAGAGGAGAAATCCCATGTCATTGGTATGTTGAGTGGATGACAAGTTTTGCTACTAGATTTTGGGGAGTTTTTGGAATCTTGATTTTCAAAAAGAATTGGAGAAGAAGATACATTCAAGTCTTAGATGAAGTTGCAATTTTTTTTTTAGATAGAATAAGAGATATTAGGTAGGTCAATATAGTTTGACAAATGTAATTTTGATGTGGAAAGATGTATTTCTCAGTTGACACATGTACCAAGGAAGATACTAGTTAATAAAATATTTGTAATTAACTAATCAGCACAAAGATCCATCAATAGAAAAATGCAAGTATTTTCTATTATATACAAAATTCATATATGACGAAAACACATCAATAATTTTTTTCCATGTTTAGTAACTTGGAGAAACATGTGCAAAATGGAAATGAAAACAATTTTGTGTTTGAGGAGAAACACTAATTGTTTGTGTTGTTGATTAATGTATATTTCATTTAATTTATCTTTTAAAAGTTTTGATTTTAATGTGTGAAAAAATAACTATTTATTGTATTCTTTATTATTTCTTTGTGATAACTAACTAGTAAATATCCAGAAATAAACAATGACAAATTTACTGAAATTTGTAGTTATCTATTTCTCATATAATTATATGATTAATGTATTAATTTTTATTGTAATGGGATGTTACAAATGAATATGTGTGAGTTGATAAATTTTCTAAATTATTCAATACCTTGTTAGTATTAAATTGGATTGCCCACCATTATATGTTGATTAGGTCGACTACTATATTATATGATATCTTGTTAGTATTAGATTTAAATATCAACTATGGTATGTGAAAGGTGCACTACTCCCTACTTCTTTGATACATTAATTTCATTTTCTGATGTTCGTGATTTGCAAGTGATATTGAGTAAGATTAAAGAGACACGGTTTTGAACACAATGAAGAAATAAGAACATGTACAATTGATGTCATCTAAAATAATTTTGGGTTAAAGTTGTTTCCTATTATACTTACATTGGTGTGGCTTTAATGAGACTTCCCTTCAATATTGTAGGATAAAGTTGCAAGCCTCCTAAATGGGAGGTCTTAATTGTTGCGATAGAGCCAAGAAATATGAGTCTTAGAGAGGGTTTAATTGTTGCGAGTGGTATGGTGTTCAGTGCAGCCACTTCTCCTCCCATGTCATAGGACTCACCTTCTCCAGTCAAACTAGTTGGTGTAAACACCTAAAACTTGCACAACTAATTAAATAAATTTTATTCATTTAATCATCATTTATTCATCTATCAATTAGACTAAGGTTTAGTTAATATCCCTATCAACCTATTAATCAAATTAAACACTTGATTAAAATCCATTTCTTTTTGCCTAACCTATTAATTAAACTAAGGTTTGATTAAATCCCCTCTAGCCATATTAATTAAATTCACATTTAATTAAAAATCTCCATTTACCCCCTTTAATTAAATCTATATTTAATTAAAATCCCCTTTGCATTTAAATAAATCAAAATTTATTTAAAATTCCCCCCACTTGCAAAATCCTACAAATGCAAGTTGCATCCTCTATTTTGGCTAAAATAAATCTTTTATTTTACCAAAATTACCTATTTTCCCTCACCCACTTAATCATATCCTTTCCCCAAATTTGAGGAGGTCACTTCTCAAATTTGGAAGAAAGTCTTTTAAATGCATTAAAAGACTTCATTTTTCCAACAAGTTCCCCAAATTTAGAAGGAATCTTACAAATTTGTCCCCCATTAATGGTTAAATCAACCTCCCTTCATGATTAGAGATTTTCTCTCTAACTTAACCCTCATCTAACCCAAGGGTCTCATCAAGCACTCATGGCTTTGATCCTAGTTATCCTATCAACCCATGCACAAGAGTTTACCCCTTGGGTAAAGGCTTTGACCCTAGTTATCCACTAACCCAACCATAACCTTACCTCCCAAGGTAACCACCATCCTCTCTCAAGCCCTCTCAAGGTGACATTTGTCAACTTGGGATTGGATTTAATCCCTCACATGGATTGGCAACTTTCAATCCTAGCCCTTGTTAAGATTGCTCAATCTAAACCATCCATTTCTCTATTTTCCCTATAAATAGAGCCTCTTACTTCTTCAAAATCCATGATCCCTCTTCATTTGCATCCAATAAATAGATAAATTGTTTTGTGCAGGTTACTAAGGAGATCCATTGTCTTCTCTTATCATTTTTAGATAATCTTAGTGGCATTATAGCATAGATTTCACCATGTTTTAGTATATCATGCTAGTTTCTTTTTTATGCTAGTTCTATATCATTTTCATATCACTCTCATGCTAGCTTAATATCACACTAATCTTGTTATTTTGCACCATATCATAGTTGTATATCAATAGCATATCACTAAGATCTTAAGTTGCATTCCATTTAGATCTTAGAATCATACATATCTCTTGTTCTTTAGGTTGTCATTTTAAAGATCAAGTGCTCTTCCAAGATGAGAGCCACCTTAAATCTTGAAGATCCTTGGAGATAGAGGACAATGAGACGATTTTGAGAGGTTTTGATTAACTAACTTGTTTTGTTGATTTTAATCTCTAATGCAATGTCCCATTGGTGTGTTTGTGTTGTTTACCTCTCTTTTGCAAGTACCACAATATGAGCATACATTTTTGGCACCCACCATGGGGCACATCCCCATATCTAATATCATTTTCATTTTAGGTTGAACACAAAGATCACGTCAAAATATTAGAATAGCGCATCGGAGAGTTCTTTTAGCACATCCATAGCTTATCCTAGCGCTTACATGGCACATATTAGCACATATAAATCATCTTTCAATGCATCTGATCTTCTTTTTTAGTTCATATCCCTCTCTATTATTTCAACACATAGGAACACTAAACTAGCGCATCCAGGCCTCAGAATAGCATATCTGCCTGATTTACTAGTGCTTAGGAATCATTTCTTAGTGCATTTGTTCCACAGTTTAGCGCATAGAGCTGACAGAGGCAAAAATTTGTAATAGAGCTAAAAAAATCAGGCTTGTGGAAGGACAATATATATGGAATAGTGACATTTCCTCTTCTCTTTTCTCTTTCTTATACTTTAAGTTATATTCCATATATATTGTCAAGATGTTTGAGAGGGGTTTCAGAGCTCCAGAAGTTATAATGCAAAATATAGTTTTTCGAATATCCTCCAAATTTCAGACTTAGTCAAATTTCAGGTCATTTCAAGATCAAGAGTGAAAAAATTTGTAACCAAGATAAAATAAAACTCATCTTTCTTTTTTGCATGGATAAAAAGAGCAACAAACTCAAATATTTCTTTTTATGCAAGATAGGATCATCTTTTTTGGGGCTTCAAAAAGAACAATACAACTTTCCAGTTTTTGCAAAAGAGGGGTTAAAATTGAACATCACTTTCCTTTGGTGCTGATTAAAACAAACCTCACATTTCATTTGGGAGATTAAAAATAACCTTCACTTTATTTCAAAATATTTCAAAATTGCAAATTGTTGATTGTTCATTTGATGAATTTACTTTGGTTGACCAGGATCTCTTTGGTTCAAAGTTTTTCTATCTTCACACATTGCTATATTGGGTTAAAAATAACCACGTGTCTTCTATATATCTTTTTAGAAAACAATTGCAATACTGGATAAAAATAAAGTATGTATTTTGTGTCTTGAAAGTGGTAGGAGTATGCTCTCCCCTTAATTGGGTGACCAAAAAGCCAAACCCACTCTTTTATGCTTTCTTTACTTTCAAGCAATTAAATCCTTTAGAGGGCCTCTCTTCCCAAACACCTTGAGGGAGCTAGTGAGAAGAGAATGACCCAAGTGAGTACAACTAAAGCCAAGTATTCTAACTCACTATAATCAAATCACCTTTTTTAGATGAAAATCTTGAGGATGGATCATATTTGAGTTATCTCTTTTGATTTATCTCATATCAAGAACTTTGTAGGGCCTTGAGGTCTCAATCACACTTGTGTGACTATATCTTGTTAGATACTTTGTTGGGATATAGGCCTCAATCATGCTTATGCGACTTCAAAGGGTATCTTCGAACGAAATCCTTACTACGAACCTTAACATTAGAAACTTTGACCTGAGTGAGTTGCCAAACATTGGAAAATATCATAGTGCAAGGGTGGGGAAGAATCTACCCCCAAGATTACTCACCATTTATCTCCCAAGATAACTACCCAATTGTGAAGCAATTCACTTTGTGTTAATTTCTGGAAAAAGACAAAAAAATGGGCACCCTCTAGGGGGTGACAAGGTTGTTTAAGCTGAAGGAGTATCAAGTTGTGGGCTATGATATTGTCAATGACCCTTGAATAAAGAGTTTACTTTGTGTGTCTTATTGTGATCCAAACTAGTGAAAACATTAGGGATTTGAACACATCCTCAAAAGAACATACACTAAATGTTTAGCATTAGGATTACCATTGTATTTAGGTGTGCCATGTATTCCTTTCATAAATACTAAAACATCTTGCAAAAATATCTATCAACAAATCAAACCAAAAATTAGTTCAAACAAGGAGGAATCATAAAGTGGAGAAGATTTTTAAATCCATCAAAGCATCTTTGAGGAAGTTATCAACATTTCAACTATCTTAGGCAAGATTTTCATCCAACCAATTTAGAGGAGTATAAAACCAAGTGTTCACGAGTTTATCATCCAACTATCTCAATGACAACAATACCTAACTAGGTATTCAAGTTAGCCAAATCAAGTATCCATATCGGGAGACTTTATCCATATCATTTGACGTGCTTTGTCATAGGGGCCTATCAAACAAACCCTCTATTAGACTTAGTGAGCTTGAGTATCTAAAATGAAGTATCAATCAAGTCAAAAACATCAACCTATCCAAACTAAAACTTTGATCACTCATGTGACCATCCCTTATCACTTGAAAAAGAAGAAGCTTATTCAAAGGAAATGAGTCCTAGCCTAAATCAAGATCAAGATATCATAGCTCTCCAATCTAATCTTATTTTTTATCAAGATCCCACCTATCAATAATCTTATGATGATCCCCTAATATTTTGGTATTCCATCCATGATGATCCCCTTTTATCTCAAGAAAAAAGTCCCATTCAACATCATCCTCCTAAGCAAGAGCATGATATCTCTTCCATCTCTATCACTAATCTAATTCAAAATCAAGAGAAAATCACAAACTCACATGATCCTACTCCAAGTCAAGATCAAGATCAAGGAATCCTTTCATCCTCCAAATTGATTTTAAGTCCTTTCATTCCAAAGTCAAACTCTTCATCCTCCAAATTTATTTTAGGTCCTTTCATTCCAAAGTCAAACTCTTCATCCTCCAAATCCATTCTAGGTCCTTTCATTCTAAAGTCAAACTCTCCATCCCTTCCATCCATCTTGGGTCCTTACCTCCCTCCATCTACCATTCCATCACCTCAAATGATTCATAAGAAATATCAACAAAGGCACACATCTTTGAGCTTCTTTCAACCATCTATCTAAACATCTTTCCAAAACTATTCTTCCATCATTTCCTTTATCTATTTTGGGTGCTTATATCCCAAAATTCATTTTTCCTCCATCTCTTCACGACTTCTTGAGTTGTGTACCAACACTCATCTTGAATACATTTCCATCTATCCTCACACAAATCGTCAAACATTCTATCTATTATCCAACACCTCTTTTCGATTCTTCCATCCCTTTCATTCAAATCCTTTGCATAAATCTGTCATCTACAAGATAGGTGTTTGTGTCATTTTGTCATATGCTTGCCCATGCTTGAATCTCATGTTCAGTCATTTTCCTAGATAATTATTCATGAAATGCTTCAGAATCTGAGGTTGTTCCTCTTTAACATTTTCTTTTGGTTGGGATACACAATCAATCCAGAAAAGAACCACTTATCATATCTTGGTATCGACATCTTTTGATTACTATATCTCATACACTTAATCAATTTCTCTAAATCATTGTGATCTCTTAGTCGAAGACATGGCTAATGAAAAATCTAAAATCTTTCTTCAACGCCACTATAATTATCAGACCCATGTAAGTTTCATCACTTACAAGTCAATGCAAGAAAAATAAACAGCAAGAAGAAATATCAAAAGATCAAAATCATGAGCAAGAAAAGAAATATCAAAAATAAATGCAATGAAATGCAATATCAAAATGCTTTACTATGGGAACATGCAAATAACTCCATCAGGGCTATGGACACCTAGCTGGCAATGGAGAAATATTCATGATGTTACAAAGATAACCTCATCAAAGCTATGGATGCTTTCTAGCAATGAGGCTCTATCCAGAATGCTTTTGAAATCAAGGTAACTCATGTAGCCATGTTAAATTCTAAAGATTACAATGATCACATGAGCTAGAATGAACCCAATTGCACACACATGGGTAATCAA